>NW_026651794.1:0-47500 GCF_029873635.1 Malania oleifera | reverse complement strand
GGGTTTATGGTTTGGTAATATAGGGTTTAGGGTTTAGGGTTTACGGTTTTGGGTTACGAATTAGGGTTAGGGTCTAGGGTTTTTAAGGTTTTAGGTTTAAGGTTTAAGGTTTAGGGTTTTGGGTGTCGGCTTAAGGTTTAGGGTTTAGGGTTTGGGGTTTAGAGTTTAGGGTTAAGGGTTTTGGGTTTTGGGTTTTGGGTTATAAGGCTAAGGGTTTTAGGGTTTAGGGATTACGGTTTTGGGTTTAGTGTTTAGGTTTTCGGGATTGGTTTTTGGGTTTGGGGTTAGGGTTTAGGGTTTAGGGTTTTTAGGGTCTGGGGTTTGGAGTTAGGGTTTAGGGTTTAGGGTTTAGGGATTAGGGTTTAGAGTTAGGGTTTAGGGTTTAGTGTTTAGGGCTTATGGTTTAGGGTTTAGGGTTTAGGTTTTTAGGTTTTAGGGATTAGGTTTTACGGTTAAGGGTTTAGGGTTTAGGGTTTAGGGTTTTGGGATTAGGGGGTTTTAGGGTCTAGGGTTTAGGGTTTAAGGTTTAGGGTTAGGGTTTATGGTTTAGTGTTTAGGGTTTAGGGTTTAGGGTTTAGGGTTTTGGGAATTAAGGCTTTGGGTTTAGGTTTTAGGGTTTAGGGTTTAAGGTTTAGAGTTAGGTGTTTGGGTTTAATGTTTACTGTTTAGGGTTTAGGGTTTAGGGTTTAGGGTTTTTGGTTTTAGGGTTTATGGTTTAGGGTTTTGGGTTTAGGGTTTAGTGTTTGGGGTTTATTGGTAGGGTTTATGGTTTTGTTTTAGGGTTAGGGTTTAGGGTTTGGGGTTTATGTGTTTAGGTTTTAGGGTTTAGGTTTTAGGGTTTAAGATTTAGGGTTTAGGGTTTAGGGTTTAGGTTTTAGGGTTTAAGATTTAGGTTTATTGGTTTACGGTTTATGGTTTAGGGTTTAGGGTTTTGGGCTTTGGGTTTTAGTATTTTTGGTTTATAGTTTTGGGTGTTGGGTTTAGGGTTGATGGTTTACTGTTATATGTTTTTTGGTTTAGGGTTTAGGGTTTTTAGTTAGGAATTGGATTTAGGGTTTACAGCTTTATGATTTAGGGTTTTGGGTTTTGGGTTTTAGGGTTTAGGGTTTGGGGTTTGGGGTTATAGCATTTAAGGTTTAGGGTTTCAGGTTTTGGGGTTAGGGTTTTTGGGGTCTAGGGTTTAGGGTTTAGGGTTTACGGTTTACGATTTTGGGTTTATGGTTTGGGGTTTATGTTTAGGGTTAGGGTTTAGTGTTTAGGGTTTACGATTTAGGTGTTTAGCTTTTAGTGTTTAGGTTTTAGGGTTTAGGTTTTGGGTTTAGGCTTTTGGTGTTTAGGGTTTAGGGTTTTGGGTTTTTCGGTTTAGGGTTTAGGGTTTAGGATTTTTGGTTGTGTTATAGGCTTTAGGGTTTAGGGTTTCAGATTAGGAATTGGGGTTAGGGTTTAGGGTTTAGGGTTGAATGTATGGTATTTCGTATTTAGGGTTTAGGGTTTAGCATTTGCGGTTTTGGGTTTAGGGTTTCGTATTTAAAGTTTAGGGTATAGGGCTTGGGGCTTAGTGTTTAGGGTTTAGGTTTTGGGGTTTAGGGTTTAGGGTTGATGGTTATAATGTTTAGGGTTTAGGGTTTTGGATTTTGCGTTTAGGGTTTGGGGTTAGGGTTTGAGGTTAGGGTTTAGGGTTTTAAAGTCTAGGGTTTAGGGTTTGGGGCTTATGGTTTAGGGTTTAGGGTTTGGGGTTAGGGTTTAGGTTTTAGGGTTTAAGTTTTACTGTTTATGGTTTATGGTTTAGGGTTTAGGGTTTAGGTGTTTAGGTTTTAGGGCTTAGCTTTTAGGGTTTATGTTTTAGGGTTTTGGGTTTTGGGGTTAGAGGGGTTTTTGGTTTTACGGTGTAGGGTTTCGGGTTTACGATTTTGGGTTTAAGGTTTATGGTTTGGTGTTATAGGGTTTAGGGTTTAGGGTTTGGGGTTACGAATTAGGGTTAGGGTCTAGGGTTTAGGGTTTTTAGGGTTTTAGGTTTAATGTTTAGGGTTTTGGGTTTAGGCTTAGGGTTTAGGGTTTAGGGTTTAGGATTTGGGGTTTAGAGTTTAGGGTTGAGGGTTTAAGGTTTAGGGTTTTGGGTTTTAGGGTTTTTGGCTTTAGGGTTTAGGGTTTAGGGTTTAGTGTTTTGAATTGAGGGTTTAGGTTTTCAGGTTTGGGTTTAGGGTTTGGGGTTAGGGTTTGGAGTTTAGGGTTTTTAGGGTTTAGGTGTTTTTGGTTTTAGGGTTTATGGTTTAGGGTTTTGGGTTTAGGGTTTTTGGTTTAGGGTTTAGGGTTTTGGGTTTAAGGTTTTGGATTTATGTTTTTTGGTTAAGGATTTTGGGTTTTGGGTTTTGGGTTTTGGGTTTTAGGGTTTAGGGTTTAGGGTTTAGGGTTCAGGGATTATGGTTTAGGGTTTAGCGTTTAAGGTTTTTGGTTATAGGGATTATGGTTTAGGGACTCGAGTTTAGGGTTTAAGCTCTAGGGCTTAGGGTTTTATGGTTTAGGGTTTAGTGTTTTAGGGTTTAGGGTTGTATGGTTTAGGATTTGGGGTTTGGGGTTTAGTGTTCATGGTTTTGGGTTTAGGGTTTGTGGTTTATGTGTTTTGGTTTTAGGGTTTATAGTTTTGTGTTTTGGATTTAGGGTTTAGTGTTTAGGGTTTTGGGTTTAGGGTTTCAAGGTTTAGGGTTTAGGGTTTAGGGTTTCTTGTTTAGGTATTTAGGTTGTAGGGTTTTGGGTTTAGGGTTTAGGGTTTAGGGTTTTGAGTTTTGAGTTTAGGGTTTAGGGTTGAGGGTTTAGTGTTTAGTATTTAGTATTTAGGGTTTAGCGTTTAGGGTTTGATGTTTTGGCTTTAAGGCTTATGGTTTAGGGTTTAGGGTTTAAGGTTTAGGGTTTTGGGTTTAGAGTTTAAGGTTTTGGGTTTTGGGTTTTAGGGTTTTGGGTTTACGGTTTACATTTTTGGGTTTAGGGTTTATGGTTTAGTGTTGTAGGGTTTAGGATTTAGGGTTTCGGGTTTAGGGTTTACGGTTTAGGGTTTTGGGTTAGGAATTGGGGTTAGGGTTTAGGGTTTACGACTTTAGGGTTTAGGGTTTATGGCTTTGGGTTTTAGGGTTTAGTGTTTAGGGTTTTGGGTTATAGGGTTTAAGGTTTAAAATTTCGAATTTAGGGCTTCGGGTTTCGGGTTAGGATTTGGGGTTAGGGTTTCGGGTTTAGGGTTTAGGGTTTTTGGGGTTTGGGGTTTAAGGTAAAGGGCTTACCGTTTACGATTTTGGGTTTATGGTTTCGCATTTAGTGTTAGGGTTTAGGGTTTAGTGTTTATGGTTTAGGGTTAAGGGTTTAGCATTTAGGGCTTAGGTTTTTAGGTTTTAGTGTTTAGGTCTTAGGGTTTATGGTTTAGGGTTTAGGGTTTTTGATTTAGAGTTTTGGGTTTTGGGTTTAGGGTTTTAGTCTTTTGGGGTTAGGGTTTAAGGTTTAGAGGTTAGGGTTTTTAGGGGTTAGGGTTTGTTGTTTAGGGTTTAGGGTTTAGGCTTAGGGTTTAGGGTTTGGGGCGTAGGGTTTAGGGTTTAGGATTTTTAGCGGTTAGGGTTTATTGTTTAGGGTAAGGTTTTGGATTTATGCTTAGGGTTTAGGGTTTGGGGCTTAGGGTTTAGGGTTAAAGGTTTAGGCTTTAGGATTTAGGTTTAGGGTTTAGGTTTTAGGGTTTTGGCTTTAAGGATTAGGGTTTTAGGATTTAGGGTTTAGGGTTTAGGATTTAGGGTTTTGGGTTTTAGGTTTAGGGTTTAGGGGTTAGGGCTTAGGGCTTAGGATTTAACGCTTTAGGGTTTAAAGTTGAGCGTTTGGCGTTTAGGGTTTAGAGTCTTGGATTTTAGGTTTAGGGTTTAGGGTTTAGGGTTTAAAGTTTACGATTTAGGGCGTACGGCTTAGGGTTTAGAGTTTAGGGTTTAGGGTTTATGGTTATAGGGTTTAGGGTTTCGAGTTTAGGGTTTAGGGTTTGTGGATAGGGTTTGGGGTTAGGGTTTTGGGTTTTTCGTGTAGGGTTTTTAGGGCCTACCGTTTAGTGTTTGGGCTTTAGGCTTTAGGATTTAGGGTTTGGTGTTAGGGTTTAGGGTTTAGGCTTTAAGGTTTAGGGTTTATGGTTTATGGTTTAGGGTTTTGGGTTTAGTGTTTAGGTGTTTAGGTTTTAGGGTTTAGGTTTTATGGTTTAGGGTTTTGCGTTTAGGGTTTTGGTTTTGGATTTTCGATTTTAGTGTTTAGGTTTAGGGTTTACGATTTTGGATTTAGGGTTTATGATTAAGTGCTATAGGGTTTAGGGTTTACGGTTTCGGGTTTGGGGTTGGGGGTTTGGAATTGGGGTTACGGTTTAGAGTTTAGGGTTTTTAGGGTTTAGGGTTTATGGTTTAGGGTTTTGGCTTAGGGTTTAGGGTTTCGGGTTTGGGGTTTAGGTTTGGGGTTAAGTGTTTAGGGTTAAGGGTTATGATGTTTTAGGGTTTAGGGTTTTAGGGTTTATGGTTTGGGGTTTATTACTTACGGTTTTGCGGTTAGGGTTGTTGGGTTTAGGGTTTGGGTTTTCGGGTTTAGGGTTTGGGTTTAGGTTTTGGGGTTAGGGTTTAGGATATAGGGTTTTTTGGGTCTGGGGTTTAGGGTTTTGGGTTTTGGGTTTAGAGTTAGGGTTTTGGGTTTAGGGTTTAGGGCTTTGGTTTTAGGGTTTAGGGTTTAGGGTTTTGGTGTTTAGGTTTTAGGGTTTAGGTTTTACGGTTTAGGGTTTAGGGTTTAGGGTTTAGGGTTTAAGGTTTTGGATTTAGGGTTTAGGGTTTAGGGTTTGGGGTTTTAGGGTTTATGGTTTACGGTTTGGGCTTTAGGGTTAGGTTTATGGTGTAGTGTTTAGTGTTTAGATTTTGGGGTTTAGGGTTTTGGTGTTTAGGTTTTAGGGTTCACGGTTTAGGGTTTAGGGTTTTTGGGTCTAGGGTTTAGGGTTTAGGGTTTAGTGTTAGGAGTTAAGGTTTAGGGTTTAGTGTTTAGGGTTTTGGGTTTAAGTGTCTTGGTTTTAGGGTTTAGGGCGTTTGATTTAGGGTTTAGGGTATAGGGTTTTAAGGTTTAGGGTTTTGGATTTAGGGTTGAGGGCTAAGGGTTTAGGGTTTAGTGTTTTGTGTTTTCGGTTTTAGGGTTTAAGGGTTTAGTGTTTAGGGTTTCAGGTTTAGTGTTTAGGGTTTTGGGTTGGGGTTTAGGGTTTAGGGTTTAGGGTTTTTAGGGTCAAGGGATTAGGGTTTGGTGCTTAGGGTTTAGGGCTTAGCCTTAGGGTTTAGGGGGTTTATAGGGTTTGGGATTTACAGCCTGGGGTTAGGGTTAGGTTTTTGGGTTTATGTTTTAGGGTTTTGGGTTTTGAGTTTAGTGTTTTGGATTTAGGGTTTAGGTTTTGGGTTTAGCATTTACAGTTTACAGTTTAGTGTTTAGTATTTAGTGTTTAGGGTTTAAGGTTTTGTGTTTTGGGTTTAAAGCTTAGGGTTTAGGGTTTAGGGTTTTGGTTTTAGGGTTTAGGGTTAAGGTTTTGGGTTTAGTGTTTTGGTTTAGGGTTTAGGGTTTAGGGTTTCGGATTTAGGGTTTAGGGTTTAGGGTTTTGGTGTTTAGGTTTTAGGGTTTTGGTTTTGGTGTTTAAGGTTTAGGTTTTTGGTGTGGATTTATGGTTAGGATTTAGGGTTTAAAGTTTAGTGTTTTGTGTTTAGTATTTAATGTTTTGGGTTTACGGTTTTGTGTTTAGGGTTTAAGGTTTGTGGTTTAGGGTTTAAGGCTTAGGGTTTATGGTTTTGGGTTTTTGGGTTTTGGGTTTAGGGTTTAGTGTTTGGGGTTATATTGTTTAGGGTTTATGGTTTAGGGTTTGAGGTTAGGGTTTGTGGTTAAGGTTTTGGGTTAAGGTTTAGGGTTTCGGGTTTAGGGTTTATGGTTTAGGGTTTATGGTTTGGGGTTTAGGGTTTGGGTTTAGGGTTTAGTGTTTAGGGTTTAGGGTTTAGGATTTGCGGTTTAGGGTTTAGGTGTTTAGGTTTTAGTGTTTAGGTTTAGGGTTTATGGTTTAGGGATTACGGTTTTTGATTTCGAGTTTAGGGTTTAGGGTTTAGGGTTTAGTGTTTAGGGTTTAGGGTTTAGGGTTTAGGGTTTAGGTGTTTAGGTTTTAGTGTTTAGGATTTACGGTTTATGGTTTAGGATTTAGGGTTTTTGATTTAGAGTTTAACGTTTAGGGTTTAGGGTTTTTGGTTTATGGTTTAGTGTTATGGGTTTAGGGTTTAGGGTTTCGGGTTAGGAATTGGGGCTAGACTCTAGGGTTTATGTTTTTTAGGGTTTAGTGTTTAGGGTGGTTTAGGGTTTAGGGTTTGGGGTTTAGGGTTTAGGCTTGAGGTTTAGGGTTTAGCATTTGGGGTTTAGGTGTTTAGGTTTTAGGGGTTGGGATTTAAGTGTTTAGGTTTTAGGGTTTAGGTTTTAGGGTTTAATCTTTTTGAGTTAGGTTTTAGGGTTTAGGGTTTAGGGTTTTAGGGTTTTTGGTTTAGGGTTTAGGATTTAGGGTTTAGGGTTTAAGGTTTGGGGTTTAGGTGTTTAGGTTTTAGGGTTTAGGTTGAAGGGTTTAGGGTTTGGGGTTTAAGGTTTTGGTTTAGGGTTTAGGGTTTGGGGTTTAAGTGTTTAGGTTTTAGGGTTTTGGGTTTAAGTTTTTAGGTTTTAGGGTTTAGGTTTTAGGGTTTAAGCTTTTTGAGTTTGAGTTTAGGGTTTAGGGTTTAGGGTTTAGTGTTTGTGGTTTAGGGTTTAGGATTTAGGGTTTAGGGTTTAGGGTTTAGGATTTAGGGTTTAGGGTTATGGGTTTAAGGTTTAGGGCTTAGGGTTTTGGGTTTTGGGTTTTAGGGTTTAATGTTGAGGGATTAGGGTTTCGTGTTTACGGTTTAGGGTTCTAGTGTTCAAGGTTATATGGTTTAGGGTTTAGGGTTTCATATTTAGGGCTTAAGGTTTGGGGTTAGGGTTTAGGGATTTGGGTTTACGGTTTTTGGGGTCTGGGGGGTTTAGGGTTTTGGGCTTATGGTTTATGGTTTAGGGTTTGGGGCTTAGGGTTAGGGTTTTGGGTTTAGTGTTTAGGATTTAGGGTTTAGGGTTTAGTGTTTAGGGTTGAGGGTTTAGGTGTTCATGTTTTACGGTTTAGGTTTTAGGGTTTAGTGCCTAGCATTTAGGGTCTAGGGTCTAGGGTTTAGAGTGTTGGTGTTTAGGGTTTAGGTTTTAGGGTTTCGGGTCTAGGGTTTAGGGTTTAGGGTTTAGTGTTTAGGGTTTAGGGTTTAGGGTTTAGGGTTAGTGTTTAGGGTTTAGGGTTTAGGGTTTAGTGTTTAGGGTTTAGGGTTTAGGGTTTAGTGTCTTGGGTTTAGGGTTTTGGGTTTAGGTCTATAGGTTTGGGGTTTAGTGTTTAGGTTTTTGAGTGTTTAGGGTTTTGGGCTTATGGTTTTGGGCTAGGGTTGGGGGTTTAGTGTTTTGGGTTTATGGTTTATGGTTTAGGGTTTAGGGTTTAGGGTTTAGGGTTTAGTTATTTAGGTTTTAGGGTTTAGGTTTTTTTGTTTAGGGTTTAGGCTTTCGGGTTTAGGGTTTATGGTTTAGGGTTTGGGCTTTAGGTTTAAGGTTTAGTGTTTAGGGTTTAGGGTTTACTTTTTGGGGTTTAAGGTTTAGGAGTTTAGGTTTTAGGGTTTAGGGTTTAGGGTTTAGCATTTTGGGTTTAGGGTTATCATTTTGGGGTTAGGTTTTAGGGTTTAAGATTTTAGGGTTTAGGGCTTAGTGTTTTAGTGTTTAGGTTTTTGGCATTTAGGGTTTAAGGTTGATGGTTAGGGTTTAAGGTTTAGTGTTTAGTGTTTAGGGTTCAGGGTTTAGGGTTTAGGGTGTAGGGTTTATGGTTTAGGTGTTTAGGTTTTAGAGTTTAGGTTTTTGGGTTTAGGGTTTACGATTTAGGGCTTAGGGTTTAGGGTTTCTAGTTTAAGGTGTAGGATTTGGGGTTAGGGTTTCCGGTTGGGTTTTACGGTTAGGGTTTTTCGGGACTAAGGTTTAGGGGTTAGGGTTTAGGGTTTAGGTTTTGGGCTTAGGATTTTGGGTTTTGTGTTTAGGGTTTAGGGTTTAGGGTTTGGGGTTTAGGTGTTTTTGTTTTAGGGTTTAGTTTAGGGGTCTAGGGCTTTGGGTTAAGGGTTTAGGGTTTAGGGTTTTGGATTTAAGGTTTAGGGTTTAGGGTTTAGGTTTTAGGATTTTTGATTTTAGGGTTTAGGGTTTTGGATTTGCAGTTTGGGTTTCAGGTTAGGGTTTAGGGTTTAGGTATTAGGGGTTAGGGTTCACTGTTTAGAGTTTAGGTGTTCAAGTTTTAGGCTTTAGGTTTTATGGTTTAGGGTTTAGGGTTTATGATTTAGGGTTTAGGGTTTTGGATTTAGGTTTTAGAGTTATGCGTTTTGGGATTTATGGTTTAGCGTTTAGGGTTAGGGTTTAGGGCTTACTGTTTAGGGTTTAGGGTTTGGTGTTTAGGTGTTTAGGTTTTTGGGTTTTAGATTTTAAGGTTTAGGGTTTTTGGATATTTTAGGGTCTATAGGTTTTGGTTTGGGGTTTGGGGAGGGTTTTAGAGTTTATTAGCGGGTCGAGGGGTGAGGGGTTAGAGTGTAGGGGTGGGGTTGACGGGTTGAGGGTGGTGCGGGTTTTTTGGGTGAGGTGGTGGGGTGGGCGTGGGGGGCGGGGGAGGGTGTTGTTTTGTTTTGTTTGAGGGTGGGGTTGTGTGTGGTGGGGGTGGATGGGGGGTAGGGGGGGTATGTGAGGCGTGTGCGTTTTTGGCGTGTGTGTGTTTTGTTTGGTGTTGGGTGTGTTTTTGTTTTTTTGTTTTATTTTGAGAGGGTTTGTTTGTGTTTTGTTTTATGTTTAGGCTTTAGGTTTAGGGTGTTAGGGTTTTCTTTTTTTTTAGGTTTTTTTTTTTTTGGTTTTTTTTTTCTTTTGTTTTTAGGGTTTTTTTTTTTGTTTGTTTTTTTTTTTGTTTAGGGTTGTGTTTGGCTTAGCGTTTAGGGTTTTTTTTGTGGTTTTAGGGTTTTATGGTTTAGGGTGATGGTTTTAGGGTTTGGGGTTAGTGTTTAGAATTTAGAGTTTAGGTTGAGGGTTTTTAGGTTTTGGATTTGGGGTTTTTAGGGTTTAGAGTTTAGGTTTTTTTGGTTTTAGGGTTTTATGTTTTATTGGGTTTATGGTCTAGGGTTTATGGTTGTGTAGGGTTAGTGTTTCAGGCATATAGGGATTAGGGTTAGAGGTTGGGTATATGGTTAGAAGTTTAGGGGTTAGGGTTAGGGTTTTAGGGTTTAAGGAATTAGGGTTAGGATTAGGGTTTTTAGGTTTAGGTGTGAGTTTTAGGATTTAGGTTTATTCGGATTAGGTTTGGTTAAACGATTTGAGGTTTAGTTTCGGATTAAGGGTTTAGGGTTTTGGGATTAGGGTGGGTTAGGGTTTGGGTTTAGTATTTAGGTTAGGTTTAGGGCTTAGGGTTAGGGTTTAGGGTTTAGGGTTTAGTGTTTTGGATTTAGTGTTTACGGTTTAGGGTTTAGTGTTAAATATTTAGTATTTTGGGTTTTGCGTTTCGGGTTTATGGTTTAGGATTTGGCCCAAAGAAAGATGAAGACCTACTAAACTGAATTCAAGTTTGTGATGGAGCTAATCTTGCTTAATGGCTCTAATCTCCTAATTAATAATTGTGTGCTAATTCTAATATAGGATTTGACTTAATGGTGTATTGCAAGGCAACTTAGCTTGCATGGGTTTTTAGTAAGTTGTGAGAGTCATTAATGTGTCTAGTAAGTTGGTATATTTAATGTCCTTGTCTCCCATGTTTGTATGGGAATTGCTAAGTATTTAATGTTCTTGTCTCCCATGTTTGTGTGGGAATTGTTAAGTGTTTAATGTCCTTGTCTCCCATACTAGCTATATATATATCTCACCATTGTAAGATTGAAGCAGGGAATAAAAATGTGAGGCTTTGAGGCTTTGTTTCTTCTTGGTTCTTTTGAAGAACTTTTCGAACTTATCGGGATTTTCCCGTGGCGTTCACCTACGACTTATCAAACGGCTTTCCACCACCGTTTGTGGCGTCTTCCTTATACCAAGGTTCGTGTTTCGTACTAAACAACGGGTTGAGGTCGTATATACCAAAGTTCTTGTTTGTCGTAAACAACGGGTCGAGGTCTACCATTCATATCTATCCAAAAATCTGAATTTTAGCTTTCTTGGGCAAGCATTCCAATATTGGTTGTTGGGTCTCAACGCGTGTCGATTGAGGTTCGCATCATTTGGTATCAGAGCTTAGGCTCTAAAATCAGGTTTACTATCTTTTATCTTATGTTTTGTTTCATTGTTCTTGTTTTGTGACATGTAGCAAGTTGGAAAAAAAAAGATACGTCAGAAAAGAAAAAAGAAAAAAAAAAGAAGAAAGAGACAGTCAAAAAGAAAAGAAAGCAAAAAGATTTTTTTTTTTCCTACTCCTTTGATTCGTTGTTTCTACAATATTTTCTTGTCTTATTGGTTTAATATTACATGGAATGGATTCGAGGACGAATCCTTTTTGAAGAGTGGGGGAATGATGAGAATCAATAAGCACCATGGAAGGATCCATTACATGTTTCAATTGGGCCTATCATCAAAGCGGGATCCAAGAAGATCAAAGAAATACTTCATGGGCTGATTCAAGATATTTGAGCTTATTCAAAAATGGGGCACTCCAAGCATGGCCCAAAGAAAGATGAAGACCTACTAAACTGAATTCAAGTTTGTGATGGAGCTAATCTTGCTTAATGGCTCTAATCTCCTGATTAATAATTGTGTGCTAATTCTAATATGGGATTTGACTTAATGGTGTATTGCAAGGCAACTTAGCTTGCATGGGTTTTTAGTAAGTTGTGAGAGTCATTAATGTGTCTAGTAAGTTGGTATATTTAATGTCCTTGTCTCCCATGTTTGTATGGGAATTGCTAAGTATTTAATGTTCTTGTCTCCCATGTTTGTGTGGGAATTGTTAAGTGTTTAATGTCCTTGTCTCCCATACTAGCTATATATATATCTCACCATTGTAAGATTGAAGCAGGGAATAAAAATGTGAGGCTTTGAGGCTTTGTTTCTTCTTGGTTCTTTTGAAGAACTTTTCGAACTTATCGGGATTTTCCCGTGGCGTTCACCTACGACTTATCAAACGGCTTTCCACCACCGTTTGTGGCGTCTTCCTTATACCAAGGTTCGTGTTTCGTACTAAACAACGGGTTGAGGTCGTATATACCAAAGTTCTTGTTTGTCGTAAACAACGGGTCGAGGTCTACCATTCATATCTATCCAAAAATCTGAATTTTAGCTTTCTTGGGCAAGCATTCCAATATTGGTTGTTAGGTCTCAACGCGGGTCAATTGACGTTCGCATCATTCTGCATCGAGTTCTTCATTCTGTAACTGTTTGGCAAGCTTTGCCGATTTTGTCCTGTTCATAGGGCATTGTTTTGCATAGTGGCCTTTTTTTTTTTCTCTTGCAAATGGAACGGCGAGGAGATTTTGAATGTCCTCGTCGAAACTTCTTCTTGAAGAATCTGAACTTCTTTCTTCTTCTGGGATCTTTTCTGAAGCGCTTGTCAGAACCATAGTCTTTGAAGCGTTTCTTCTTTTTAGGACTACAGATGCAATCCTTTTCTTTGCACTTGATCTGCAAATAAGGCTTCTTGCATTGCTTTGTAAACTCATGATTCTGTTTCAACATTTTTGAGAACAACTGGTGGGTATCACATAACTTTTCACGAGCAGAGAGTGCCAGCTGATGAATTTCCCCCATTGAGATGTCCCCGAGTGGTCGTGATCTGTAAATCTGGCTGGCTGTCTTCTGGTAAAGAACTTGCCTGAGATCATCATCATTAAATCCACCAAGAAGATAATATCGCCTGGACATTCTTTGACAGTGAAAATCAAGATCTTTTCTTTTCAAGGAGCAGCATCTCATTTCAAAATACTCATGTCTAACTTCATTAGCATGAGGAGGGAGTCTGGGATTTAACGAATGTTACCTGTCTATATTCACCAACACTTTGAAACCAGTCTCTTAAAGTTCCAGTAAATCTGGATGTGAATTCAATGAGAACTGTTTCTAAAGTATTCCCAGGCTTGGAAAGCTGAAGGTCAATCCATGCACCAAATTCACCAATTCGATCTCTCCATTTAATTGGAGCTAATCCATCAAAAGAGAACCAAGAACCATTGGTTGAATGATGAGGAACCGAATGATGAGTGAGTGGCTGAAGTGGCCTCGGCAGGTTCTTCCGCAATGGGAACTGTGGTGTCCGTTTCTTCGTGAAATTCTTGTGTTACGGATGATCCGGGATCAGTAGGAGATGCCATCAACATATTGGTGAGATCAGTAATCTCTTGATCTGAGGAGCACGCCGGATTAGGGGAAAGAAAAGATTGGTTACCGATTACAAGGCATTGAATGTATTCATTAGGGATGATAAATTCCCTATTCCAAAAGCCAGGACACATTGCGATCGCCTTTTATATGCTTCACAGAGAAGTCATATCTGGAAAAACCAATCTTTCAGTCCGAGAATCTGTGGATCAGGAAGAATCTTATTCCGGAATTCAAGCATCTTTGGGAAAGACGAGTTGTCCATTTCAATCATAAAATGCTTTGATCTGACGTAAAAGTCAAATTTCTGAATTCCATTTTTTACTGCAATGATTTCTTTGAAGACAGTATGATAATGCGTTTGGGATTCTTTGAATTCTCCACTAGCGTGTCCACAATAGGATCTTTTGTTGTCCTTTTCTTCAAGCAGTAATGGTCACCAGCGTCTGATTGGAGGATAAGATTTCCTGTAGATGGAATAGTCAGAGGCGGCGAATCCTTTGCAGCTTTCTTGAGATTTTTGACAGCCCGTGTCTGGTCAGGGCCCCATGGGGGTGGCTTCTTTTTCAAAAGTTGTGACAAGGCGCTGGTGAGCTGACTTGCATGCGGGGATAAAGTCTCTGATGTCATTAATGATGCCGAGAAATTGCTGTATTTCTTTGACAGAGAGATTATATCATCGGGAAATTGTGATAATTGTTCAGCAAGATGAGGACCTGGGGCAGATGGTTCCATGGGATATTTTCATTCCCAGAAAATCAATTTCGTGCTGTCCAATCATGCTTTTCTTTTCTGACAGCATTATCCCGTACTGCGATGCCAGCCGGTGGAAATGTTCAAGCATCTGCGAGACTCTTAGAAAATAATAGAATATCGTCAATATAGATCAAAGTACCGTGCAGGATAGGATTGAAAATCCTAGTCATCGCCTTTTGAAATAGTGATGGTGCAATCCTTGATCCGAAGGGTAAAACAGTCCATTGGAACTGTTCATTTGGAATACAGAAAGCCGTCTTGAACCTGTCATCTGGATGAATACCAAGTTGCCAAAAGGCTCCCTTCAGATCAAATTTGGAGAATATTTTTGCCTCAGCAAGATGGATGAATTGTGTCCTGGGTTTTGGAATAGGGAATTTATCGTCCCTAATGAATACATTCAATGGCTTGTAATCGATAACCAATCTTTTCTTTCCTCTAATCATTTCTGATCTTTTTTCAACATAAAATGCTTGACACGCCCAAGAGGAAGTGGCTGGTTCAATTAGACCTTGCTTTAATAAGGAATAACATTCTTCTCTGGCAAGCTTAAGGTCTGATGGAGACATTCCAGGATGGGAGGCTTTAGTGGGGGCTTGAGAGGAATGCGAATGAAAAAGTCTGGGTTTTTCCAGAGTGGTCATGACTAGAAGAAGCACACAACTTGAGGAGTTTATTTTGAAACCTGGAGTGGTCATGAATAGGGAAGAGAATAGATTTTGTTTGTCTGAGTAAAGGGCTTGAATTCTCTCTTTTGTACTTAATTCCAGTGGGAAGAATCCTCAGGGATTTTGAAAGACAATAAACGTCCCATCCTAATAAAACATCTTTTTGAGGAAGTGGACTGCCAATGACATGGGTCCAAATGATGCAATTAGGAAGGAGTTTGATCCCAGTTTTCTTTTTGGAAATCAAAGTAGTAGTAAAAATTTGATCGTTTGCAGCCCTAAAGAATTGAGTATGGGAAGACCAACAATCTGATGGTAGAACTTTTGGATTAACCATGGTCTTATGGGATCCCGTATCAATGTATGCAACAACAGGTATGGGTTTACCGTATTTTTCAAGGAGGAGCTGGATTTGAACACGAGGAGTTATCTGAGAATCTTCAGAAGAGAGAATAGGTTGGACCTGGAATGTTTCATCGGAATGATAGTCATCTTCTGAATCAGCAGGGACGAGAATAGTCATCTTCTGCATCGAGTTCTTCATTCTGTAACTGTTGGGCAAGCTTTGCCGATTTTGTCCTGTTCATAGGGCATTGTTTTGCATAGTGGCCTTTTTTTTTTCTCTTGCAAATGGAACGGCGAGGAGATTTTGAATGTCCTCGTCGAAACTTCTTCTTGAAGAATCTGAACTTCTTTCTTCTTCTGGGATCTTTTCTGAAGCGCTTGTCAGAACCATAGTCTTTGAAGCGTTTCTTCTTTTTAGGACTACAGATGCAATCCTTTTCTTTGCACTTGATCTGCAAATAAGGCTTCTTGCATTGCTTTGTAAACTCATGATTCTGTTTCAACATTTTTGAGAACAACTGGTGGGTATCACATAACTTTTCACGAGCAGAGAGTGCCAGCTGATGAATTTCCCCCATTGAGATGTCCCCGAGTGGTCGTGATCTGTAAATCTGGCTGGCTGTCTTCTGGTAAAGAACTTGCCTGAGATCATCATCATTAAATCCACCAAGAAGATAATATCGCCTGGACATTCTTTGACAGTGAAAATCAAGATCTTTTCTTTTCAAGGAGCAGCATCTCATTTCAAAATACTCATGTCTAACTTCATTAGCATGAGGAGGGAGTCTGGGATTTAACGAATGTTACCTGTCTATATTCACCAACACTTTGAAACCAGTCTCTTAAAGTTCCAGTAAATCTGGATGTGAATTCAATGAGAACTGTTTCTAAAGTATTCCCAGGCTTGGAAAGCTGAAGGTCAATCCATGCACCAAATTCACCAATTCGATCTCTCCATTTAATTGGAGCTAATCCATCAAAAGAGAACCAAGAACCATTGGTTGAATGATGAGGAACCGAATGATGAGTGAGTGGCTGAAGTGGCCTCGGCAGGTTCTTCCGCAATGGGAACTGTGGTGTCCGTTTCTTCGTGAAATTCTTGTGTTACGGATGATCCGGGATCAGTAGGAGATGCCATCAACATATTGGTGAGATCAGTAATCTCTTGATCTGAGGAGCACGCCGGATTAGGGGAAAGAAAAGATTGGTTACCGATTACAAGGCATTGAATGTATTCATTAGGGATGATAAATTCCCTATTCCAAAAGCCAGGACACATTGCGATCGCCTTTTATATGCTTCACAGAGAAGTCATATCTGGAAAAACCAATCTTTCAGTCCGAGAATCTGTGGATCAGGAAGAATCTTATTCCGGAATTCAAGCATCTTTGGGAAAGACGAGTTGTCCATTTCAATCATAAAATGCTTTGATCTGACGTAAAAGTCAAATTTCTGAATTCCATTTTTTACTGCAATGATTTCTTTGAAGACAGTATGATAATGCGTTTGGGATTCTTTGAATTCTCCACTAGCGTGTCCACAATAGGATCTTTTGTTGTCCTTTTCTTCAAGCAGTAATGGTCACCAGCGTCTGATTGGAGGATAAGATTTCCTGTAGATGGAATAGTCAGAGGCGGCGAATCCTTTGCAGCTTTCTTGAGATTTTTGACAGCCCGTGTCTGGTCAGGGCCCCATGGGGGTGGCTTCTTTTTCAAAAGTTGTGACAAGGCGCTGGTGAGCTGACTTGCATGCGGGGATAAAGTCTCTGATGTCATTAATGATGCCGAGAAATTGCTGTATTTCTTTGACAGAGAGATTATATCATCGGGAAATTGTGATAATTGTTCAGCAAGATGAGGACCTGGGGCAGATGGTTCCATGGGATATTTTCATTCCCAGAAAATCAATTTCGTGCTGTCCAATCATGCTTTTCTTTTCTGACAGCATTATCCCGTACTGCGATGCCAGCCGGTGGAAATGTTCAAGCATCTGCGAGACTCTTAGAAAATAATAGAATATCGTCAATATAGATCAAAGTACCGTGCAGGATAGGATTGAAAATCCTAGTCATCGCCTTTTGAAATAGTGATGGTGCAATCCTTGATCCGAAGGGTAAAACAGTCCATTGGAACTGTTCATTTGGAATACAGAAAGCCGTCTTGAACCTGTCATCTGGATGAATACCAAGTTGCCAAAAGGCTCCCTTCAGATCAAATTTGGAGAATATTTTTGCCTCAGCAAGATGGATGAATTGTGTCCTGGGTTTTGGAATAGGGAATTTATCGTCCCTAATGAATACATTCAATGGCTTGTAATCGATAACCAATCTTTTCTTTCCTCTAATCTTTTCTGATCTGTTTTCAATCAGACCTTGATTTAATAAGGAATAACATTCTTCTCTGGCAAGCATAAGGTCTGATGGAGACATTCCAGGATGGGAGGCTTTAGTGGGGCTAACATCTTCATTGAGCTTGAAAGGAATGTGAATGAAAAAGTCTGGGTGTTTCCAGAGTGGATGATCAAGGATGAACAGGTCATGACTTTCTGCATACACAACTTGAGGAGTTTATTTTGAGAAAGGGCTGGAAATCTGGAGGAATCTTGTTTGTCCTAGTAAAGGGCTTGAATTCTCTTTTGTACTTAATTCCAGTGGGAAGAATCCTCGGGGATTTTGAAAGACAATAAACATCCCATCCTAATAAAACATATTTTCGAGGAAGTGGACTGCCAATGACATGAGTCCAAATGATGCAATTAGGAAGGAGTTTAATCCCAATTTTCCTTTTGGAAATCAAAGTAGTGGTAAAAATTTGATCGTTTGCAGCTCTAAAGAATTGAGTAATGGGAAGACCAACAATCTGATGGTAGAACTTTTGGATTAACCATGGTCTTATGGGATCCCGTATCAATGTATGCAACAACAGGTATGGGTTTACCGTATTTTTCGAGGAGGAGCTGGATTTGAACATGAGGACTTATCTGAGAATCTTCAGAGGAGAGAGTAGGTTGGACCTGGAATGTTTCATCCGAATGATAGTCATCTTCTGAATCCGAATTTTCTGAATCAGTAAGGACGAGAATAGTCTCTTCAGTAGTCTCTTCTTGTTCTGAAAGAACAGATTCAGCATCTGCATCGAGTTCTTCATTCTGTAACTGTTGGGCAAGCTTTGCAGATTTTGTCCTGTTCATAGGGCATTTGTTTTGCATAGTGGCCTTTTTTCTTGCGAATGAGATTTGTCATGTCCTCGTCGAAACTTCTTCTTGAAGAATCTGAACTTCTTTCTTCTTCTGGGATCTTTTCTGAAGCGCTTGTCAGAACCATAGTCTTTGAAGTGTTTCTTCTTTTTAGGACTACAGATGCAATCCTTTTCTTTGCACTTGGTCTGCAAATAAGGCTTCTTGCATTGCTCTGTAAACTTATGATTCCATTTCAACATTTTTGAGAACAACTGGTGGGTATCGCATAATTTTTCAAGAGCAGAGAGTGCCAGCTGATGAATTTCCCCTATTGAGAGATATCCCTGAGTGGTCGTGAGAGAGATGCAATCTTTCTCTGTAAATCTGCCTGGATGTCTTCTGGTAAAGAATTAATATAAACTTGTCATCATTAAATCCACCAAGAAGATAATATCGCCTGGACACTCTTTTTGATAGTGAAAATCAAGATCTTTTCTTTTCAAGGAGCAGCATCTCATTTCAAAGTACTCTTGTCTAACTTCATTAGCATGAGTATCTGGATCTCCAATAAATTCTCGATAAAGCGTTCCCAAAGCATAGGAGGGAGTCTGGGATTTAATGAATGTTACCTGTCTATATTCACCAAGACTTTGAAACCAGCCTCTTAAAGTTTCGGTGAATTCGATGAGAGCTGTTTCCAAAGTATTCCCAGGCTTGGAAAGCTGAAGGTCAATCGATGCACCAAATTCACCAGTTCGATCTCTCCATTTAAGTGGGGGTAATCCATCAGAAGAGAACCAAGAACCATTGGTTGAATGATGAGGAACCGAATGATGAGCAGCTGAAGTAGCCTCGGTGGGTTCTTCCACAATGGGAACTGTGGTGTCAGTTTCCTCATGAAATTCTTGTGTTCCGGATGATCCAGGATCAGTAGGAGATGCCATCGACATATTGGTGAGATCAGTAATCTCTTGATCTGAGGAGGACGCCGGATTAGAGGAAAGAAAAGATTGGACACATTGTGAACGCATTTTATATGCTTCACGGAGAAGTCATATCTGGAAAACCAATCTTTGAGTCTGAAAATCTGTGGATCGGGAAGAATCTTATTCCGGAATTCAAGCATCTTTGGGAAAGGCGAGTTGTCCATTTCAATCATAAAATGCTTTGATCTGACATAAAAGTAAAATTTCTTAATTCCTCTTTTCACTGCAATGATTTCTTTGTATGATAATGCTTTTGGGATTCTTTGAATTCTCCACTAGCGTGTCCGCAATAGGATCTTTTGTTGCCCTTTTCTTCAAGCAGTAAGGCACCCCAATAATGGTCACTAGCGTCTGACTGGAGGATAAGATTTCCTGTAGACGGAATAGTCAGAGGCGGTGGATCCTTTGCAGCCTTCTTGAGATTTTCGACAGCCTGCGTCTGGTCAGGGCCCCATGGGGGTGGCTTCTTTTTCAAAAGTTGTGACAAGGCGCTGGCGAACTGACTTGCATGCTGGATAAAGTCTCTGATGTAATTAACGAGGCCGAGAAATTGCTGTATTTCTTTGACAGAGAGAGATTATCATAAGGAAATTGTGTGACAATTGTTCAGCAAGATGAGGACCATGGGATATTTTCATTCCCAGAAAATCAATTTCGTGCTGTGGTCATGCTTTTCTTTTCCGACAGCATTATCCCGTACTGTGATGCCAGCTGGTGGAAATGTTCGAGCAGGTGATGATGATCTGCAGGACTCTTAGAAAATAATAGAATATCGTCAATATAGATCGAAGTACTGTGCAGGATAGGATTGAAAATCCTAGTCATCGCCTTTTGAAATAGTGATGGTGCAATCCTTAATCCGAAGGGTAAAACAGTCCATTGGAACTGTTCATTTGGAATACAGAAAGCTGTCTTGAACCTGTCATCTGGATGAATACCAAGTTGCCAAAAGGCTCCTTCCAGATCAAATTTGGAGAATATTTTTGCCTCAGCAAGATGGATGAATCGTGTCCTGGCTTTTGGAATAGGGAATTTATCATCCCTAATATTCACATTCAATGGCTTGTAATCGATAACCAATCTTTTCTTTCCTCTAATCTTTTCTGATCTGTTTTCAATCAGACCTTGATTTAATAAGGAATAACATTCTTCTCTGGCAAGCATAAGGTCTGATGGAGACATTCCAGGATGGGAGGCTTTAGTGGGGCTAACATCTTCATTGAGCTTGAAAGGAATGTGAATGAAAAAGTCTGGGTGTTTCCAGAGTGGATGATCAAGGATGAACAGGTCATGACTTTCTGCATACACAACTTGAGGAGTTTATTTTGAGAAAGGGCTGGAAATCTGGAGGAATCTTGTTTGTCCTAGTAAAGGGCTTGAATTCTCTTTTGTACTTAATTCCAGTGGGAAGAATCCTCGGGGATTTTGAAAGACAATAAACATCCCATCCTAATAAAACATATTTTCGAGGAAGTGGACTGCCAATGACATGAGTCCAAATGATGCAATTAGGAAGGAGTTTAATCCCAATTTTCCTTTTGGAAATCAAAGTAGTGGTAAAAATTTGATCGTTTGCAGCTCTAAAGAATTGAGTAATGGGAAGACCAACAATCTGATGGTAGAACTTTTGGATTAACCATGGTCTTATGGGATCCCGTATCAATGTATGCAACAACAGGTATGGGTTTACCGTATTTTTCGAGGAGGAGCTGGATTTGAACATGAGGACTTATCTGAGAATCTTCAGAGGAGAGAGTAGGTTGGACCTGGAATGTTTCATCCGAATGATAGTCATCTTCTGAATCCGAATTTTCTGAATCAGTAAGGACGAGAATAGTCTCTTCAGTAGTCTCTTCTTGTTCTGAAAGAACAGATTCAGCATCTGCATCGAGTTCTTCATTCTGTAACTGTTGGGCAAGCTTTGCAGATTTTGTCCTGTTCATAGGGCATTTGTTTTGCATAGTGGCCTTTTTTCTTGCGAATGAGATTTGTCATGTCCTCGTCGAAACTTCTTCTTGAAGAATCTGAACTTCTTTCTTCTTCTGGGATCTTTTCTGAAGCGCTTGTCAGAACCATAGTCTTTGAAGTGTTTCTTCTTTTTAGGACTACAGATGCAATCCTTTTCTTTGCACTTGGTCTGCAAATAAGGCTTCTTGCATTGCTCTGTAAACTTATGATTCCATTTCAACATTTTTGAGAACAACTGGTGGGTATCGCATAATTTTTCAAGAGCAGAGAGTGCCAGCTGATGAATTTCCCCTATTGAGAGATATCCCTGAGTGGTCGTGAGAGAGATGCAATCTTTCTCTGTAAATCTGCCTGGATGTCTTCTGGTAAAGAATTAATATAAACTTGTCATCATTAAATCCACCAAGAAGATAATATCGCCTGGACACTCTTTTTGATAGTGAAAATCAAGATCTTTTCTTTTCAAGGAGCAGCATCTCATTTCAAAGTACTCTTGTCTAACTTCATTAGCATGAGTATCTGGATCTCCAATAAATTCTCGATAAAGCGTTCCCAAAGCATAGGAGGGAGTCTGGGATTTAATGAATGTTACCTGTCTATATTCACCAAGACTTTGAAACCAGCCTCTTAAAGTTTCGGTGAATTCGATGAGAGCTGTTTCCAAAGTATTCCCAGGCTTGGAAAGCTGAAGGTCAATCGATGCACCAAATTCACCAGTTCGATCTCTCCATTTAAGTGGGGGTAATCCATCAGAAGAGAACCAAGAACCATTGGTTGAATGATGAGGAACCGAATGATGAGCAGCTGAAGTAGCCTCGGTGGGTTCTTCCACAATGGGAACTGTGGTGTCAGTTTCCTCATGAAATTCTTGTGTTCCGGATGATCCAGGATCAGTAGGAGATGCCATCGACATATTGGTGAGATCAGTAATCTCTTGATCTGAGGAGGACGCCGGATTAGAGGAAAGAAAAGATTGGACACATTGTGAACGCATTTTATATGCTTCACGGAGAAGTCATATCTGGAAAACCAATCTTTGAGTCTGAAAATCTGTGGATCGGGAAGAATCTTATTCCGGAATTCAAGCATCTTTGGGAAAGGCGAGTTGTCCATTTCAATCATAAAATGCTTTGATCTGACATAAAAGTAAAATTTCTTAATTCCTCTTTTCACTGCAATGATTTCTTTGTATGATAATGCTTTTGGGATTCTTTGAATTCTCCACTAGCGTGTCCGCAATAGGATCTTTTGTTGCCCTTTTCTTCAAGCAGTAAGGCACCCCAATAATGGTCACTAGCGTCTGACTGGAGGATAAGATTTCCTGTAGACGGAATAGTCAGAGGCGGTGGATCCTTTGCAGCCTTCTTGAGATTTTCGACAGCCTGCGTCTGGTCAGGGCCCCATGGGGGTGGCTTCTTTTTCAAAAGTTGTGACAAGGCGCTGGCGAACTGACTTGCATGCTGGATAAAGTCTCTGATGTAATTAACGAGGCCGAGAAATTGCTGTATTTCTTTGACAGAGAGAGATTATCATAAGGAAATTGTGTGACAATTGTTCAGCAAGATGAGGACCATGGGATATTTTCATTCCCAGAAAATCAATTTCGTGCTGTGGTCATGCTTTTCTTTTCCGACAGCATTATCCCGTACTGTGATGCCAGCTGGTGGAAATGTTCGAGCAGGTGATGATGATCTGCAGGACTCTTAGAAAATAATAGAATATCGTCAATATAGATCGAAGTACTGTGCAGGATAGGATTGAAAATCCTAGTCATCGCCTTTTGAAATAGTGATGGTGCAATCCTTAATCCGAAGGGTAAAACAGTCCATTGGAACTGTTCATTTGGAATACAGAAAGCTGTCTTGAACCTGTCATCTGGATGAATACCAAGTTGCCAAAAGGCTCCTTCCAGATCAAATTTGGAGAATATTTTTGCCTCAGCAAGATGGATGAATCGTGTCCTGGCTTTTGGAATAGGGAATTTATCATCCCTAATATTCACATTCAATGGCTTGTAATCGATAACCAATCTTTTCTTTCCTCTAATCTTTTCTGATCTGTTTTCAATCAGACCTTGATTTAATAAGGAATAACATTCTTCTCTGGCAAGCATAAGGTCTGATGGAGACATTCCAGGATGGGAGGCTTTAGTGGGGCTAACATCTTCATTGAGCTTGAAAGGAATGTGAATGAAAAAGTCTGGGTGTTTCCAGAGTGGATGATCAAGGATGAACAGGTCATGACTTTCTGCATACACAACTTGAGGAGTTTATTTTGAGAAAGGGCTGGAAATCTGGAGGAATCTTGTTTGTCCTAGTAAAGGGCTTGAATTCTCTTTTGTACTTAATTCCAGTGGGAAGAATCCTCGGGGATTTTGAAAGACAATAAACATCCCATCCTAATAAAACATATTTTCGAGGAAGTGGACTGCCAATGACATGAGTCCAAATGATGCAATTAGGAAGGAGTTTAATCCCAATTTTCCTTTTGGAAATCAAAGTAGTGGTAAAAATTTGATCGTTTGCAGCTCTAAAGAATTGAGTAATGGGAAGACCAACAATCTGATGGTAGAACTTTTGGATTAACCATGGTCTTATGGGATCCCGTATCAATGTATGCAACAACAGGTATGGGTTTACCGTATTTTTCGAGGAGGAGCTGGATTTGAACATGAGGACTTATCTGAGAATCTTCAGAGGAGAGAGTAGGTTGGACCTGGAATGTTTCATCCGAATGATAGTCATCTTCTGAATCCGAATTTTCTGAATCAGTAAGGACGAGAATAGTCTCTTCAGTAGTCTCTTCTTGTTCTGAAAGAACAGATTCAGCATCTGCATCGAGTTCTTCATTCTGTAACTGTTGGGCAAGCTTTGCAGATTTTGTCCTGTTCATAGGGCATTTGTTTTGCATAGTGGCCTTTTTTCTTGCGAATGAGATTTGTCATGTCCTCGTCGAAACTTCTTCTTGAAGAATCTGAACTTCTTTCTTCTTCTGGGATCTTTTCTGAAGCGCTTGTCAGAACCATAGTCTTTGAAGTGTTTCTTCTTTTTAGGACTACAGATGCAATCCTTTTCTTTGCACTTGGTCTGCAAATAAGGCTTCTTGCATTGCTCTGTAAACTTATGATTCCATTTCAACATTTTTGAGAACAACTGGTGGGTATCGCATAATTTTTCAAGAGCAGAGAGTGCCAGCTGATGAATTTCCCCTATTGAGAGATATCCCTGAGTGGTCGTGAGAGAGATGCAATCTTTCTCTGTAAATCTGCCTGGATGTCTTCTGGTAAAGAATTAATATAAACTTGTCATCATTAAATCCACCAAGAAGATAATATCGCCTGGACACTCTTTGATAGTGAAAATCAAGATCTTTTCTTTTCAAGGAGCAGCATCTCATTTCAAAATACTCTTGTCTAACTTCATTAGCATGAGTATCTGGATCTCCAATAAATTCTCCATAAAGCGTTCCCAAAGCATAGGAGGGGGTCTGGGATTTAATGAATCTTACCTGTCTATATTCACCAAGACTTCGAAACCAGCCTCCTAAAGTTTTGGTAAATCTGGACGTGAATTCGATGAGAGCTGTTTCCAAAGTATTCCCAGGCTTGGAAGGCCGAAGGTCAATCGATGCACCAAATTCACCAATTCGATCTCTCCATTTAAGTGGGGGTAATCCATCAGAAGAGAACCAAGAACCATTGGTTGAATGATGAGGAACCGAATGATGAGTAGCTGAAGTAGCCTCGGTGGGTTCTTCCACAATGGGAACTGTGGTGTCAGTTTCTTCATGAAATTCTTGTGTTCCGGATGATCCAGGATCAGTAGGAGATGCCATCGACATATTGGTGAGATCGGTAATCTCTTGATCTGAGGAGGACGCCGGATTAGAGGAAAGAAAAGATTGGACACATTGTGAACGCATTTTATATGCTTCACGGAGAAGTCATATCTGGAAAACCAATCTTTGAGTCTGAAAATCTGTGGATCGGGAAGAATCTTATTCCGGAATTCAAGCATCTTTGGGAAAGGCGAGTTGTCCATTTCAATCATAAAATGCTTTGATCTGACATAAAAGTAAAATTTCTTAATTCCTCTTTTCACTGCAATGATTTCTTTGTATGATAATGCTTTTGGGATTCTTTGAATTCTCCACTAGCGTGTCCGCAATAGGATCTTTTGTTGTCCTTTTCTTCAAGCAATGGTCACTAGCGTCTGACTGGAGGATAAGATTTCCTGTAGATGGAATTGTCAGAGGCGGTGGATCCTTTGCAGCCTTCTTGAGATTTTCGACAGCCTGCGTCTGGTCAGGGCCCCATGGGGGTGGCTTCTTTTTCAAAAGTTGTGACAAGGCGCCGGCGAACTGACTTGCATGCGGGATAAAGTCTCTGATGTAATTAATGAGGCCGAGAAATTGCTGTATTTCTTTGACAGAGAGAGATTATCATAAGGAAATTGTGTGACAATTGTTCAGCAAGATGAGAGGACCATGGGATATTTTCATTCCCAGAAAATCAATTTCGTGCTGTGGTCATGCTTTTCTTTTCTGACAGCATTATCCCGTACTGTGATGCCAGCTGGTGGAAATGTTCGAGCAGGTGATGATGATCTGCAAGACTCTTAGAAAATAATAGAATATCGTCAATATAGATCAAAGTACTGCGCAAGATAGGATTGAAAATCCTAGTCATCGCCTTTTGAAATAGTGATGGTGCAATCCTTAATCCGAAGGGTAAAACAGTCCATTGGAACTGTTCATTTGGAATACAGAAAGCTGTCTTGAACCTGTCATCTGGATGAATACCAAGTTGCCAAAAGGCTCCTTCCAGATCAAATTTGGAGAATATTTTTGCCTCAGCAAGATGGATGAATCGTGTCCTGGCTTTTGGAATAGGGAATTTATCATCCCTAATATTCACATTCAATGGCTTGTAATCGATAACCAATCTTTTCTTTCCTCTAATCTTTTCTGATCTGTTTTCAATCAGACCTTGATTTAATAAGGAATAACATTCTTCTCTGGCAAGCATAAGGTCTGATGGAGACATTCCAGGATGGGAGGCTTTAGTGGGGCTAACATCTTCATTGAGCTTGAAAGGAATGTGAATGAAAAAGTCTGGGTCTTTCCAGAGTGGATGATCAAGGATGAACAGGTCATGACTTTCTGCATACACAACTTGAGGAGTTTATTTTGAGAATGGGCTGGAAATCTGGAGGAATCTTGTTTGTCCTAGTAAAGGGCTTGAATTCTCTTTTGTACTTAATTCCAGTGGGAAGAATCCTCGGGGATTTTGAAAGACAAAAAACATCCCATCCTAATAAAACATATTTTCGAGGAAGTGGACTGCCAATGACATGAGTCCAAATGATGCAATTAGGAAGGAGTTTAATCTCAATTTTCTTTTTGGAAATCAAAGTAGTGGTAAAAATTTGATCGTTTGCAGCTCTAAAGAATTGAGTATGGGAAGACCAACAATCTGATGGTAGAACTTTTGGATTAACCATGGTCTTATGGGATCCCGTATCAATGTATGCAACAACAGGTATGGGTTTACCGTATTTTTCGAGGAGGAGCTGGATTTGAACATGAGGACTCATCCGAGAGTCTTCAGAAGAGAGAATAGGTTGGACCTGGAATGTTTCATCCGAATGATAGTCATCTTCTGAATCCGAATTTTCTGAATCAGTAAGGACGAGAATAGTCTCTTCAGTCATCTCTTCTTGTTCTGAAAGAACAGATTCAGCATCTGCATCGAGTTCTTCATTCTGTAACTGTTGGGCAAGCTTTGCAGATTTTGTCCTGTTCATAGGGCATTGTTTTGCATAGTGGCCTTTTTTCTTGCGAATGAAACAGCGAGGAGATTTGTCATGTCCTCGTCGAAACTTCTTCTTGAAGAATCTGAACTTCTTTCTTCTTCTGGGATCTTTTCTGAAGCGCTTGTCAGAACCATAGTCTTTGAAGTGTTTCTTCTTTTTAGGACTACGGATGCAATCCTTTTCTTTGCACTTGATCTGCAAATAAGGCTTCTTGCATTGCTTTGTAAACTTATGATTCCGTTTCAACATTTTTGAGAACAACTGGTGGGTATCGCATAATTTTTCAAGAGCAGAGAGTGCCAGCCGATGAATTTCCCCTATTGAGATATATCCCTGAGTGGTCGTGAGAGAGATGCAATCTTTCTCTGTAAATCTGCCTGGATGTCTTCTGGTAAAGAATTAATATAAACTTGTCATCAAGAAGATAATATCGCCTGGACACTCTTTGATAGTGAAAATCAAGATCTTTTCTTTTCAAGGAGCAGCATCTCATTTCAAAATACTCTTGTCTAACTTCATTAGCATGAGTATCTGGATCTCCAATAAATTCTCGATAAAGCGTTCCCAAAGCATAGGAGGGAGTCTGGGATTTAGTGAATGTTACCTGTCTATATTCACCAAGACTTTGAAACCAGCCTCTTAAAGTTTCAGTAAATCTGGACGCGAATTCGATGAGAGCTGTTTCCAAAGTAATCCTAGGCTTGGAAAGCTGAAGGTCGATCGATGCACCAAATTCACCAATTCGATCTCTCCATTTAAGTGGGGGTAATCCATCAGAAGAGAACCAAGAACCATTGGTTGAATGATGAGGAACCGAATGATGAGTAGCTGAAGTAGCCTCGGTGGGTTCTTCCACAATGGGAACTGTGGTGCAAGAAATTCTTGTGTTCTGGATGATCCAGGGTCAGTAGGAGATGCCATCGACATATTGGTGAGATCAGTAATCTCTTGATCTGAGGAGGACGCCGGATTAGAGGAAAGAAAAGATTGGACACATTGTGAACGCATTTTATATGCTTCACGGAGAAGTCATATCTGGAAAACCAATCTTTGAGTCTGAAAATCTGTGGATCGGGAAGAATCTTATTCCGGAATTCAAGCATCTTTGGGAAAGGCGAGTTGTCCATTTCAATCATAAAACGCTTCGATCTGACATAAAAGTAAAATTTCTTAATTCCTCTTTTTACTGCAATGATTTCTTTGCATGATAATGCTTTTGGGAGTCTTTGAATTCTCCACTGGCGTGTCCACAATAGGATCTTTTCCTGTCCTTTTCTTCAAGCAGTAAGGCACCCCAATAATGGTCACTAGCGTCTGACTGGAGGATAAGATTTCCTGTAGACGGAATAGTCAGAGGCGGTGGATCCTTTGCAGCCTTCTTGAGATTTTCGACAGCCTGCGTCTGGTCAGGGCCCCATGGGGGTGGCTTCTTTTTCAAAAGTTGTGACAAGGCGCTGGCGAACTGACTTGCATGCGGGATAAAGTCTCTGATGTAATTAATGAGGCCGAGAAATTGCTGTATTTCTTTGACAGAGAGAGATTATCATAAGGAAATTGTGTGACAATTGTTCAGCAAGATGAGGACCATGGGATATTTTCATTCCCAGAAAATCAATTTCGTGCTGTGGTCATGCTTTTCTTTTCTGACAGCATTATCCCGTACTGTGATGCCAGCTGGTGGAAATGTTCGAGCAGGTGATGATGATCTGCAAGACTCTTAGAAAATAATAGAATATCGTCAATATAGATCGAAGTACTGTGCAGGATAGGATTGAAAATCCTAGTCATCGCCTTTTGAAATAGTGATGGTGCAATCCTTAATCCGAAGGGTAAAACAGTCCATTGGAACTGTTCATTTGGAATACAGAAAGCTGTCTTGAACCTGTCATCTGGATGAATACCAAGTTGCCAAAAGGCTCCTTCCAGATCAAATTTGGAGAATATTTTTGCCTCAGCAAGATGGATGAATCGTGTCCTGGCTTTTGGAATAGGGAATTTATCATCCCTAATATTCACATTCAATGGCTTGTAATCGATAACCAATCTTTTCTTTCCCCTAATCTTTTCTGATCTGTTTTCAATTAGACCTTGCTTTAATAAGGAATAACATTCTTCTCTGGCAAGCATAAGGTCTGATGGAGACATTCCAGGATGGGAGGCTTTAGTGGGGCTAACATCTTCATTGAGCTTGAAAGGAATGTGAATGAAAAAGTCTGGGTCTTTCCAGAGTGGATGATCAAAAGGATGAACTGGTCATGACTTTCTGCACACACAACTTGAGGAGTTTATTTTGAGAACGGGCTGGAAATCAGGAGGAATCTTGTTTGTCCTAGTAAAGGGCTTGAATTCTCTTTTGTACTTAATTCCAGTGGGAAGAATCCTCGGGGATTTTGAAAGACAATAAACATCCCATCCTAAATAAAACATCTTTTCGAGGAAGTGGACTGCCAAATGATGCAATTAGGAAGGAGTTTAATCCCAATTTTCTTTTTGGAAATCAAAGTAGTGGTAAAAATTTGATCGTTTGCAGCTCTAAAGAATTGAGTATGGGAAGACCAACAATCTGATGGTAGAACTTTTGGATTAACCATGGTCTTATGGGATCCCGTATCAATGTATGCAACAACAGGTATGGGTTTACCGTATTTTTCGAGGAGGAGCTGGATTTGAACATGAGGACTCATCCGAGAGTCTTCAGAAGAGAGAATAGGTTGGACCTGGAATGTTTCATCCGAATGATAGTCATCTTCTGAATCCGAATTTTCTGAATCAGTAAGGACGAGAATAGTCTCTTCAGTCATCTCTTCTTGTTCTGAAAGAACAGATTCAGCATCTGCATCGAGTTCTTCATTCTGTAACTGTTGGGCAAGCTTTGCAGATTTTGTCCTGTTCATAGGGCATTGTTTTGCATAGTGGCCTTTTTTCTTGCGAATGAAACAGCGAGGAGATTTGTCATGTCCTCGTGCAAACTTCTTCTTGAAGAATCTGAACTTCTTTCTTCTTCTGGGATCTTTTCTCAAGCGCTTGTCAGAACCATAGTCTTTGAAGTGTTTCTTCCTTTTAGGACTACGGATGCAATCCTTTTCTTTGCACTTGATCTGCAAATAAGGCTTCTTGCATTGCTTTGTAAACTTATGATTCCGTTTCAACATTTTTGAGAACAACCGGTGGGTATCGCATAATTTTTCAAGAGCAGAGAGTGCCAGCCGATGAATTTCCCCTATTGAGATATCCCTGAGTGGTCGTGAGAGAGATGCAATCTTTCTCCGTAAATCTGCCTGGATGTCTTCTGGTAAAGAATTGTCATCATTAAAGCCACCAAGAAGATAATATCGCCTGGACACTCTTTGATAGTGAAAATCAAGATCTTTTCTTTTCAAGGAGCAGCATCTCATTTCAAAATACTCTTGTCTAACTTCATTAGCATGAGTATCTGGATCTCCAATAAATTCTCGATAAAGCGTTCCCAAAGCATAGGAGGGAGTCTGGGATTTAATGAATGTTACCTGTCTATATTCACCAAGACTTTGAAACCAGCCTCTTAAAGTTTCGGTGAATTCGATGAGAGCTGTTTCCAAAGTATTCCCAGGCTTGGAAAGCTGAAGGTCAATCGATGCACCAAATTCACCAGTTCGATCTCTCCATTTAAGTCAGAAGAGAACCAAGAACCATTGGTTGAATGATGAGGAACCGAATGATGAGCAGCTGAAGTAGCCTCGGTGGGTTCTTCCACAATGGGAACTGTGGTGTCAGTTTCCTCATGAAATTCTTGTGTTCCGGATGATCCAGGATCAGTAGGAGATGCCATCGACATATTGGTGAGATCAGTAATCTCTTGATCTGAGGAGGACGCCGGATTAGAGGAAAGAAAAGATTGGACACATTGTGAACGCATTTTATATGCTTCACGGAGAAGTCATATCTGGAAAACCAATCTTTGAGTCTGAAAATCTGTGGATCGGGAAGAATCTTATTCCGGAATTCAAGCATCTTTGGGAAAGGCGAGTTGTCCATTTCAATCATAAAATGCTTTGATCTGACATAAAAGTAAAATTTCTTAATTCCTCTTTTCACTGCAATGATTTCTTTGCATGATCTTTGAATTCTCCACTGGCGTGTCCGCAATAGGATCTTTTCCTGTCCTTTTCTTCAAGCAGTAAGGCACCCCAATAATGGTCACTAGCGTCTGACTGGAGGATAAGATTTCCTGTAGACGGAATAGTCAGAGGCGGTGGATCCTTTGCAGCCTTCTTGAGATTTTCGACAGCCTGCGTCTGGTCAGGGCCCCATGGGGGTGGCTTCTTTTTCAAAAGTTGTGACAAGGCGCTGGCGAACTGACTTGCATGCGGGATAAAGTCTCTGATGTAATTAATGAGGCCGAGAAATTGCTGTATTTCTTTGACAGAGAGAGATTATCATAAGGAAATTGTGTGACAATTGTTCAGCAAGATGAGGACCATGGGATATTTTCATTCCCAGAAAATCAATTTCGTGCTGTGGTCATGCTTTTCTTTTCTGACAGCATTATCCCGTACTGTGATGCCAGCTGGTGGAAATGTTCGAGCAGGTGATGATGATCTGCAAGGACTCTTAGAAAATAATAGAATATCGTCAATATAGATCGAAGTACTGTGCAGGATAGGATTGAAAATCCTAGTCATCGCCTTTTGAAATAGTGATGGTGCAATCCTTAATCCGAAGGGTAAAACAGTCCATTGGAACTGTTCATTTGGAATACAGAAAGCTGTCTTGAACCTGTCATCTGGATGAATACCAAGTTGCCAAAAGGCTCCTTCCAGATCAAATTTGGAGAATATTTTTGCCTCAGCAAGATGGATGAATCGTGTCCTGGCTTTTGGAATAGGGAATTTATCATCCCTAATATTCACATTCAATGGCTTGTAATCGATAACCAATCTTTTCTTTCCCCTAATCTTTTCTGATCTGTTTTCAATTAGACCTTGCTTTAATAAGGAATAACATTCTTCTCTGGCAAGCATAAGGTCTGATGGAGAGACATTCCAGGATGGGAGGCTTTAGTGGGGCTAACATCTTCATTGAGCTTGAAAGGAATGTGAATGAAAAAGTCTGGGTCTTTCCAGAGTGGATGATCAAAAGGATGAACTGGTCATGACTTTCTGCACACACAACTTGAGGAGTTTATTTTGAGAACGGGCTGGAAATCAGGAGGAATCTTGTTTGTCCTAGTAAAGGGCTTGAATTCTCTTTTGTACTTAATTCCAGTGGGAAGAATCCTCGGGGATTTTGAAAGACAATAAACGTCCCATCCTAAATAAAACATCTTTTCGAGGAAGTGGACTGCCAAATGATGCAATTAGGAAGGAGTTTAATCCCAATTTTCTTTTTGGAAATCAAAGTAGTGGTAAAAATTTGATCGTTTGCAGCTCTAAAGAATTGAGTATGGGAAGACCAACAATCTGATGGTAGAACTTTTGGATTAACCATGGTCTTATGGGATCCCGTATCAATGTATGCAACAACAGGTATGGGTTTACCGTATTTTTCGAGGAGGAGCTGGATTTGAACATGAGGGCTTATCTGAGAATCTTCAGAAGAGAGAATAGGTTGGACCTGGAATGTTTCATCCGAATGATCGTCATCTTCTGAATCCGAATTTTCTGAATCAGTAAGGACGAGAATAGTCTCTCCAATCATCTCTTCTTGTTCTGAAAGAACAGATTCCGCATCCGCATCGAGTTCTTCATTCTGTAACTGTTGGGCAAGCTTTGCAGATTTTGTCCTGTTCATAGGGCATTGTTTTGCATAGTGGCCTTTTTTCTTGCGAATGAAACAGCGAGGAGATTTGTCATGTCCTCGTCCAAACTTCTTCTTGAAGAATCTGAACTTCTTTCTTCTTCTGGGATCTTTTCTGAAGCGCTTGTCAGAACCATAGTCTTTGAAGTGTTTCTTCTTTTTAGGACTACAGATGCAATCCTTTTCTTTGCACTTGGTCTGCAAATAAGGCTTCTTGCATTGCTCTGTAAACTTATGATTCCGTTTCAACATTTTTGAGAACAACTGGTGGGTATCGCATAATTTTTCAAGAGCAGAGAGTGCCAGCTGATGAATTTCCCCTATTGAGAGATATCCCTGAGTGGTCGTGAGAGAGATGCAATCTTTCTCTGTAAATCTGCCTGGATGTCTTCTGGTAAAGAATTAATATAAACTTGTCATCATTAAATCCACCAAGAAGATAATATCGCCTGGACACTCTTTGATAGTGAAAATCAAGATCTTTTCTTTTCAAGGAGCAGCATCTCATTTCAAAATACTCTTGTCTAACTTCATTAGCATGAGTATCTGGATCTCCAATAAATTCTCGATAAAGCGTTCCCAAAGCATAGGAGGGAGTCTGGGATTTAATGAATGTTACCTGTCTACATTCACCAAGACTTTGAAACCAGCCTCTTAAAGTTTCGGTGAATTCGATGAGAGCTGTTTCCAAAGTATTCCCAGGCTTGGAAAGCTGAAGGTCAATCGATGCACCAAATTCACCAATTCGATCTCTCCATTTAAGTGGGGGTAATCCATCAGAAGAGAACCAAGAACCATTGGTTGAATGATGAGGAACCGAATGATGAGTAGCTGAAGTAGCCTCGGTGGGTTCTTCCACAATGGGAACTGTGGTGTCAGTTTCCTCATGAAATTCTTGTGTTCCGGATGATCCAGGATCAGTAGGAGATGCCATCGACATATTGGTGAGATCAGTAATCTCTTGATCTGAGGAGGACGCCGGATTAGAGGAAAGAAAAGATTGGACACATTGTGAACGCATTTTATATGCTTCACGGAGAAGTCATATCTGGAAAACCAATCTTTGAGTCTGAAAATCTGTGGATCAGGAAGAATCTTATTCCGGAATTCAAGCATCTTTGGGAAAAGGCGAGTTGTCCATTTCAATCATAAAATGCTTTGATCTGACATAAAAGTAAAATTTCTTAATTCCTCTTTTCACTGCAATGATTTCTTTGCATGATCTTTGAATTCTCCACTGGCGTGTCCGCAATAGGATCTTTTCCTGTCCTTTTCTTCAAGCAGTAAGGCACCCCAATAATGGTCACTAGCGTCTGACTGGAGGATAAGATTTCCTGTAGACGGAATAGTCAGAGGCGGTGGATCCTTTGCAGCCTTCTTGAGATTTTCGACAGCCTGCGTCTGGTCAGGGCCCCATGGGGGTGGCTTCTTTTTCAAAAGTTGTGACAAGGCGCTGGCGAACTGACTTGCATGCGGGATAAAGTCTCTGATGTAATTAATGAGGCCGAGAAATTGCTGTATTTCTTTGACAGAGAGAGATTATCATAAGGAAATTGTGTGACAATTGTTCAGCAAGATGAGGACCATGGGATATTTTCATTCCCAGAAAATCAATTTCGTGCTGTGGTCATGCTTTTCTTTTCTGACAGCATTATCCCGTACTGTGATGCCAGCTGGTGGAAATGTTCGAGCAGGTGATGATGATCTGCAAGACTCTTAGAAAATAATAGAATATCGTCAATATAGATCGAAGTACTGTGCAGGATAGGATTGAAAATCCTAGTCATCGCCTTTTGAAATAGTGATGGTGCAATCCTTAATCCGAAGGGTAAAACAGTCCATTGGAACTGTTCATTTGGAATACAGAAAGCTGTCTTGAACCTGTCATCTGGATGAATACCAAGTTGCCAAAAGGCTCCTTCCAGATCAAATTTGGAGAATATTTTTGCCTCAGCAAGATGGATGAATCGTGTCCTGGCTTTTGGAATAGGGAATTTATCATCCCTAATATTCACATTCAATGGCTTGTAATCGATAACCAATCTTTTCTTTCCCCTAATCTTTTCTGATCTGTTTTCAATTAGACCTTGCTTTAATAAGGAATAACATTCTTCTCTGGCAAGCATAAGGTCTGATGGAGACATTCCAGGATGGGAGGCTTTAGTGGGGCTAACATCTTCATTGAGCTTGAAAGGAATGTGAATGAAAAAGTCTGGGTCTTTCCAGAGTGGATGATCAAAAGGATGAACTGGTCATGACTTTCTGCACACACAACTTGAGGAGTTTATTTTGAGAACGGGCTGGAAATCAGGAGGAATCTTGTTTGTCCTAGTAAAGGGCTTGAATTCTCTTTTGTACTTAATTCCAGTGGGAAGAATCCTCGGGGATTTTGAAAGACAATAAACGTCCCATCCTAAATAAAACATCTTTTCGAGGAAGTGGACTGCCAAATGATGCAATTAGGAAGGAGTTTAATCCCAATTTTCTTTTTGGAAATCAAAGTAGTGGTAAAAATTTGATCGTTTGCAGCTCTAAAGAATTGAGTATGGGAAGACCAACAATCTGATGGTAGAACTTTTGGATTAACCATGGTCTTATGGGATCCCGTATCAATGTATGCAACAACAGGTATGGGTTTACCGTATTTTTCGAGGAGGAGCTGGATTTGAACATGAGGGCTTATCTGAGAATCTTCAGAAGAGAGAATAGGTTGGACCTGGAATGTTTCATCCGAATGATCGTCATCTTCTGAATCCGAATTTTCTGAATCAGTAAGGACGAGAATAGTCTCTCCAATCATCTCTTCTTGTTCTGAAAGAACAGATTCCGCATCCGCATCGAGTTCTTCATTCTGTAACTGTTGGGCAAGCTTTGCAGATTTTGTCCTGTTCATAGGGCATTGTTTTGCATAGTGGCCTTTTTTCTTGCGAATGAAACAGCGAGGAGATTTGTCATGTCCTCGTCCAAACTTCTTCTTGAAGAATCTGAACTTCTTTCTTCTTCTGGGATCTTTTCTGAAGCGCTTGTCAGAACCATAGTCTTTGAAGTGTTTCTTCTTTTTAGGACTACAGATGCAATCCTTTTCTTTGCACTTGGTCTGCAAATAAGGCTTCTTGCATTGCTCTGTAAACTTATGATTCCGTTTCAACATTTTTGAGAACAACTGGTGGGTATCGCATAATTTTTCAAGAGCAGAGAGTGCCAGCTGATGAATTTCCCCTATTGAGAGATATCCCTGAGTGGTCGTGAGAGAGATGCAATCTTTCTCTGTAAATCTGCCTGGATGTCTTCTGGTAAAGAATTAATATAAACTTGTCATCATTAAATCCACCAAGAAGATAATATCGCCTGGACACTCTTTTTGATAGTGAAAATCAAGATCTTTTCTTTTCAAGGAGCAGCATCTCATTTCAAAATACTCTTGTCTAACTTCATTAGCATGAGTATCTGGATCTCCAATAAATTCTCGATAAAGCGTTCCCAAAGCATAGGAGGGAGTCTGGGATTTAATGAATGTTACCTGTCTACATTCACCAAGACTTTGAAACCAGCCTCTTAAAGTTTCGGTGAATTCGATGAGAGCTGTTTCCAAAGTATTCCCAGGCTTGGAGAGCTGAAGGTCAATCGATGCACCAAATTCACCAATTCGATCTCTCCATTTAAGCGGGGGTAATCCATCAGAAGAGAACCAAGAACCATTGGTTGAATGATGAGGAACCGAATGATGAGCAGCTGAAGTAGCCTCGGTGGGTTCTTCCACAATGGGAACTGTGGTGTCAGTTTCCTCATGAAATTCTTGTGTTCCGGATGATCCAGGATCAGTAGGAGATGCCATCGACATATTGGTGAGATCAGTAATCTCTTGATCTGAGGAGGACGCCGGATTGGAGGAAAGAAAAGATTGGACACATTGTGAACGCATTTTATATGCTTCACGGAGAAGTCATATCTGGAAAACCAATCTTTGAGTCTGAAAATCTGTGGATCAGGAAGAATCTTATTCCGGAATTCAAGCATCTTTGGGAAAAGGCGAGTTGTCCATTTCAATCATAAAATGCTTTGATCTGACATAAAAGTAAAATTTCTTAATTCCTCTTTTCACTGCAATGATTTCTTTGCATGATCTTTGAATTCTCCACTGGCGTGTCCGCAATAGGATCTTTTCCTGTCCTTTTCTTCAAGCAGTAAGGCACCCCAATAATGGTCACTAGCGTCTGACTGGAGGATAAGATTTCCTGTAGACGGAATAGTCAGAGGCGGTGGATCCTTTGCAGCCTTCTTGAGATTTTCGACAGCCTGCGTCTGGTCAGGGCCCCATGGGGGTGGCTTCTTTTTCAAAAGTTGTGACAAGGCGCTGGCGAACTGACTTGCATGCGGGATAAAGTCTCTGATGTAATTAATGAGGCCGAGAAATTGCTGTATTTCTTTGACAGAGAGAGATTATCATAAGGAAATTGTGTGACAATTGTTCAGCAGGATGAGGACCATGGGATATTTTCATTCCCAGAAAATCAATTTCGTGCTGTGGTCATGCTTTTCTTTTCTGACAGCATTATCCCGTACTGTGATGCCAGCTGGTGGAAATGTTCGAGCAGGTGATGATGATCTGCAAGACTCTTAGAAAATAATAGAATATCGTCAATATAGATCGAAGTACTGTGCAGGATAGGATTGAAAATCCTAGTCATCGCCTTTTGAAATAGTGATGGTGCAATCCTTAATCCGAAGGGTAAAACAGTCCATTGGAACTGTCCATTTGGAATGCAGAAAGCTGTCTTGAACCTGTCATCTGGATGAATACCAAGTTGCCAAAAGGCTCCTTCCAGATCAAATTTGGAGAATATTTTTGCCTCAGCAAGATGGATGAATCGTGTCCTGGCTTTTGGAATAGGGAATTTATCATCCCTAATATTCACATTCAATGGCTTGTAATCGATAACCAATCTTTTCTTTCCCCTAATCTTTTCTGATCTGTTTTCAATTAGACCTTGCTTTAATAAGGAATAACATTCTTCTCTGGCAAGCATAAGGTCTGATGGAGGCATTCCAGGATGGGAGGCTTTAGTGGGGCTAACATCTTCATTGAGCTTGAAAGGAATGTGAATGAAAAAGTCTGGGTCTTTCCAGAGTGGATGATCAAAAGGATGAACTGGTCATGACTTTCTGCACACACAACTTGAGGAGTTTATTTTGAGAACGGGCTGGAAATCAGGAGGAATCTTGTTTGTCCTAGTAAAGGGCTTGAATTCTCTTTTGTACTTAATTCCAGTGGGAAGAATCCTCGGGGATTTTGAAAGACAATAAACGTCCCATCCTAAATAAAACATCTTTTCGAGGAAGTGGACTGCCAAATGATGCAATTAGGAAGGAGTTTAATCCCAATTTTCTTTTTGGAAATCAAAGTAGTGGTAAAAATTTGATCGTTTGCAGCTCTAAAGAATTGAGTATGGGAAGACCAACAATCTGATGGTAGAACTTTTGGATTAACCATGGTCTTATGGGATCCCGTATCAATGTATGCAACAACAGGTATGGGTTTACCGTATTTTTCGAGGAGGAGCTGGATTTGAACATGAGGGCTTATCTGAGAATCTTCAGAAGAGAGAATAGGTTGGACCTGGAATGTTTCATCCGAATGATCGTCATCTTCTGAATCCGAATTTTCTGAATCAGTAAGGACGAGAATAGTCTCTCCAATCATCTCTTCTTGTTCTGAAAGAACAGATTCCGCATCCGCATCGAGTTCTTCATTCTGTAACTGTTGGGCAAGCTTTGCAGATTTTGTCCTGTTCATAGGGCATTGTTTTGCATAGTGGCCTTTTTTCTTGCGAATGAAACAGCGAGGAGATTTGTCATGTCCTCGTCCAAACTTCTTCTTGAAGAATCTGAACTTCTTTCTTCTTCTGGGATCTTTTCTGAAGCGCTTGTCAGAACCATAGTCTTTGAAGTGTTTCTTCTTTTTAGGACTACAGATGCAATCCTTTTCTTTGCACTTGGTCTGCAAATAAGGCTTCTTGCATTGCTCTGTAAACTTATGATTCCGTTTCAACATTTTTGAGAACAACTGGTGGGTATCGCATAATTTTTCAAGAGCAGAGAGTGCCAGCTGATGAATTTCCCCTATTGAGAGATATCCCTGAGTGGTCGTGAGAGAGATGCAATCTTTCTCTGTAAATCTGCCTGGATGTCTTCTGGTAAAGAATTAATATAAACTTGTCATCATTAAATCCACCAAGAAGATAATATCGCCTGGACACTCTTTTTGATAGTGAAAATCAAGATCTTTTCTTTTCAAGGAGCAGCATCTCATTTCAAAATACTCTTGTCTAACTTCATTAGCATGAGTATCTGGATCTCCAATAAATTCTCGATAAAGCGTTCCCAAAGCATAGGAGGGAGTCTGGGATTTAATGAATGTTACCTGTCTACATTCACCAAGACTTTGAAACCAGCCTCTTAAAGTTTCGGTGAATTCGATGAGAGCTGTTTCCAAAGTATTCCCAGGCTTGGAGAGCTGAAGGTCAATCGATGCACCAAATTCACCAATTCGATCTCTCCATTTAAGCGGGGGTAATCCATCAGAAGAGAACCAAGAACCATTGGTTGAATGATGAGGAACCGAATGATGAGCAGCTGAAGTAGCCTCGGTGGGCTCTTCCACAATGGGAACTGTGGTGTCAGTTTCCTCATGAAATTCTTGTGTTCCGGATGATCCAGGATCAGTAGGAGATGCCATCGACATATTGGTGAGATCAGTAATCTCTTGATCTGAGGAGGACGCCGGATTGGAGGAAAGAAAAGATTGGACACGGAGAAGTCATATCTGGAAAACCAATCTTTGAGTCTGAAAATCTGTGGATCAGGAAGAATCTTATTCCGGAATTCAAGCATCTTTGGGAAAAGGCGAGTTGTCCATTTCAATCATAAAATGCTTTGATCTGACATAAAAGTAAAATTTCTTAATTCCTCTTTTCACTGCAATGATTTCTTTGCATGATAATGCTTTTGGGAGTCTTTGAATTCTCCACTGGCGTGTCCGCAATAGGATCTTTTCCTGTCCTTTTCTTCAAGCAGTAAGGCACCCCAATAATGGTCACTAGCGTCTGACTGGAGGATAAGATTTCCTGTAGACGGAATAGTCAGAGGCGGTGGATCCTTTGCAGCCTTCTTGAGATTTTCGACAGCCTGCGTCTGGTCAGGGCCCCATGGGGGTGGCTTCTTTTTCAAAAGTTGTGACAAGGCGCTGGCGAACTGACTTGCATGCGGGATAAAGTCTCTGATGTAATTAATGAGGCCGAGAAATTGCTGTATTTCTTTGACAGAGAGAGATTATCATAAGGAAATTGTGTGACAATTGTTCAGCAAGATGAGGACCATGGGATATTTTCATTCCTAGAAAATCAATTTCGTGCTGTGGTCATGCTTTTCTTTTCTGACAGCATTATCCCGTACTGTGATGCCAGCTGGTGGAAATGTTCGAGCAGGTGATGATGATCTGCAAGACTCTTAGAAAATAATAGAATATCGTCAATATAGATCAAAGTACTGCGCAAGATAGGATTGAAAATCCTAGTCATCGCCTTTTGAAATAGTGATGGTGCAATCCTTAATCCGAAGGGTAAAACAGTCCATTGGAACTGTTCATTTGGAATACAGAAAGCTGTCTTGAACCTGTCATCTGGATGAATACCAAGTTGCCAAAAGGCTCCTTCCAGATCAAATGTGGAGAATATTTTTGCCTCAGCAAGATGGATGAATCGTGTCCTGGCTTTTGGAATAGGGAATTTATCATCCCTAATATTCACATTCAATGGCTTGTAATCGATAACCAATCTTTTCTTATCTGTTTTCAATCAGACCTTGCTTTAATAAGGAATAACATTCTTCTCTGGCAAGCATAAGGTCTGATGGGAGGCTTTAGTGGGGCTAACATCTTCATTGAGCTTGAAAGGAATGTGAATGAAAAAGTCTGGGTCTTTCCAGAGTGGATGATCAAAAGGATGAACAGGTCATGACTTTCTGCACACACAACTTGAGGAGTTTATTTTGAGAACGGGCTGGAAATCAGGAGGAATCTTGTTTGTCCTAGTAAAGGGCTTGAATTCTCTTTTGTACTTAATTCCAGTGGGAAGAATCCTCGGGGATTTTGAAAGACAATAAACGTCCCATCCTAAATAAAACATCTTTTCGAGGAAGTGGACTGCCAAATGATGCAATTAGGAAGGAGTTTAATCCCAATTTTCTTTTTGGAAATCAAAGTAGTGGTAAAAATTTGATCGTTTGCAGCTCTAAAGAATTGAGTATGGGAAGACCAACAATCTGATGGTAGAACTTTTGGATTAACCATGGTCTTATGGGATCCCGTATCAATGTATGCAACAACAGGTATGGGTTTACCGTATTTTTCGAGGAGGAGCTGGATTTGAACATGAGGGCTTATCTGAGAATCTTCAGAAGAGAGAATAGGTTGGACCTGGAATGTTTCATCCGAATGATCGTCATCTTCTGAATCCGAATTTTCTGAATCAGTAAGGACGAGAATAGTCTCTCCAATCATCTCTTCTTGTTCTGAAAGAACAGATTCCGCATCCGCATCGAGTTCTTCATTCTGTAACTGTTGGGCAAGCTTTGCAGATTTTGTCCTGTTCATAGGGCATTGTTTTGCATAGTGGCCTTTTTTCTTGCGAATGAAACAGCGAGGAGATTTGTCATGTCCTCGTCCAAACTTCTTCTTGAAGAATCTGAACTTCTTTCTTCTTCTGGGATCTTTTCTGAAGCGCTTGTCAGAACCATAGTCTTTGAAGTGTTTCTTCTTTTTAGGACTACAGATGCAATCCTTTTCTTTGCACTTGGTCTGCAAATAAGGCTTCTTGCATTGCTCTGTAAACTTATGATTCCGTTTCAACATTTTTGAGAACAACTGGTGGGTATCGCATAATTTTTCAAGAGCAGAGAGTGCCAGCTGATGAATTTCCCCTATTGAGAGATATCCCTGAGTGGTCGTGAGAGAGATGCAATCTTTCTCTGTAAATCTGCCTGGATGTCTTCTGGTAAAGAATTAATATAAACTTGTCATCATTAAATCCACCAAGAAGATAATATCGCCTGGACACTCTTTTTGATAGTGAAAATCAAGATCTTTTCTTTTCAAGGAGCAGCATCTCATTTCAAAATACTCTTGTCTAACTTCATTAGCATGAGTATCTGGATCTCCAATAAATTCTCGATAAAGCGTTCCCAAAGCATAGGAGGGAGTCTGGGATTTAATGAATGTTACCTGTCTACATTCACCAAGACTTTGAAACCAGCCTCTTAAAGTTTCGGTGAATTCGATGAGAGCTGTTTCCAAAGTATTCCCAGGCTTGGAGAGCTGAAGGTCAATCGATGCACCAAATTCACCAATTCGATCTCTCCATTTAAGCGGGGGTAATCCATCAGAAGATAACCAAGAACCATTGGTTGAATGATGAGGAACCGAATGATGAGCAGCTGAAGTAGCCTCGGTGGGTTCTTCCACAATGGGAACTGTGGTGTCAGTTTCCTCATGAAATTCTTGTGTTCCGGATGATCCAGGATCAGTAGGAGATGCCATCGACATATTGGTGAGATCAGTAATCTCTCGATCTGAGGAGGACGCCGGATTGGAGGAAAGAAAAGATTGGACACATTGTGAACGCATTTTATATGCTTCACGGAGAAGTCATATCTGGAAAACCAATCTTTGAGTCTGAAAATCTGTGGATCAGGAAGAATCTTATTCCGGAATTCAAGCATCTTTGGGAAAAGGCGAGTTGTCCATTTCAATCATAAAATGCTTTGATCTGACACAAAAGTAAAATTTCTTAATTCCTCTTTTCACTGCAATGATTTCTTTGCATGATCTTTGAATTCTCCACTGGCGTGTCCGCGATAGGATCTTTTCCTGTCCTTTTCTTCAAGCAGTAAGGCACCCCAATAATGGTCACTAGCGTCTGACTGGAGGATAAGATTTCCTGTAGACGGAATAGTCAGAGGCGGTGGATCCTTTGCAGCCTTCTTGAGATTTTCGACAGCCTGCGTCTGGTCAGGGCCCCATGGGGGTGGCTTCTTTTTCAAAAGTTGTGACAAGGCGCTGGCGAACTGACTTGCATGCGGGATAAAGTCTCTGATGTAATTAATGAGGCCGAGAAATTGCTGTATTTCTTTGACAGAGAGAGATTATCATAAGGAAATTGTGTGACAATTGTTCAGCAAGATGAGGACCATGGGATATTTTCATTCCCAGAAAATCAATTTCGTGCTGTGGTCATGCTTTTCTTTTCTGACAGCATTATCCCGTACTCTGACGCCAGCTGGTGGAAATGTTCGAGCAGGTGATGATGATCTGCAGGACTCTTAGAAAATAATAGAATATCGTCAATATAGATCGAAGTACTGTGCAGGATAGGATTGAAAATCCTAGTCATCGCCTTTTGAAATAGTGATGGTGCAATCCTTAATCCGAAGGGTAAAACAGTCCATTGGAACTGTTCATTTGGAATCCAGAAAGCTGTCTTGAACCTGTCATCTGGATGAATACCAAGTTGCCAAAAGGCTCCTTCCAGATCAAATTTGGAGAATATTTTTGCCTCAGCAAGATGGATGAATCGTGTCCTGGCTTTTGGAATAGGGAATTTATCATCCCTAATATTCACATTCAATGGCTTGTAATCGATAACCAATCTTTTCTTTCCCCTAATCTTTTCTGATCTGTTTTCAATTAGACCTTGCTTTAATAAGGAATAACATTCTTCTCTGGCAAGCATAAGGTCTGATGGAGAGACATTCCAGGATGGGAGGCTTTAGTGGGGCTAACATCTTCATTGAGCTTGAAAGGAATGTGAATGAAAAAGTCTGGGTCTTTCCAGAGTGGATGATCAAAAGGATGAACTGGTCATGACTTTCTGCACACACAACTTGAGGAGTTTATTTTGAGAACGGGCTGGAAATCAGGAGGAATCTTGTTTGTCCTAGTAAAGGGCTTGAATTCTCTTTTGTACTTAATTCCAGTGGGAAGAATCCTCGGGGATTTTGAAAGACAATAAACGTCCCATCCTAAATAAAACATCTTTTCGAGGAAGTGGACTGCCAAATGATGCAATTAGGAAGGAGTTTAATCCCAATTTTCTTTTTGGAAATCAAAGTAGTGGTAAAAACTTGATCGTTTGCAGCTCTAAAGAATTGAGTATGGGAAGACCAACAATCTGATGGTAGAACTTTTGGATTAACCATGGTCTTATGGGATCCCGTATCAATGTATGCAACAACAGGTATGGGTTTACCGTATTTTTCGAGGAGGAGCTGGATTTGAACATGAGGGCTTATCTGAGAATCTTCAGAAGAGAGAATAGGTTGGACCTGGAATGTTTCATCCGAATGATCGTCATCTTCTGAATCCGAATTTTCTGAATCAGTAAGGACGAGAATAGTCTCTCCAATCATCTCTTCTTGTTCTGAAAGAACAGATTCCGCATCCGCATCGAGTTCTTCATTCTGTAACTGTTGGGCAAGCTTTGCAGATTTTGTCCTGTTCATAGGGCATTGTTTTGCATAGTGGCCTTTTTTTCTTGCGAATGAAACAGCGAGGAGATTTGTCATGTCCTCGTCTTGAAGAATCTGAACTTCTTTCTTCTTCTGGGATCTTTTCTGAAGCGCTTGTCAGAACCATAGTCTTTGAAGTGTTTCTTCTTTTTAGGACTACAGATGCAATCCTTTTCTTCGCACATGGTCTGCAAATAAGGCTTCTTGCATTGCTCTGTAAACTTATGATTCCGTTTCAACATTTTTGAGAACAACTGGTGGGTATCGCATAATTTTTCAAGAGCAGAGAGTGCCAGCTGATGAATTTCCCCTATTGAGAGATATCCCTGAGTGGTCGTGAGAGAGATGCAATCTTTCTCTGTAAATCTGCCTGGATGTCTTCTGGTAAAGAATTAATAAAAACTTGTCATCATTAAATCCACCAAGAAGATAATATCGCCTGGACACTCTTTTTGATAGTGAAAATCAAGATCTTTTCTTTTCAAGGAGCAGCATCTCATTTCAAAATACTCTTGTCTAACTTCATTAGCATGAGTATCTGGATCTCCAATAAATTCTCGATAAAGCGTTCCCAAAGCATAGGAGGGAGTCTGGGATTTAATGAATGTTACCTGTCTACATTCACCAAGACTTTGAAACCAGCCTCTTAAAGTTTCGGTGAATTCGATGAGAGCTGTTTCCAAAGTATTCCCAGGCTTGGAGAGCTGAAGGTCAATCGATGCACCAAATTCACCAATTCGATCTCTCCATTTAAGTGGGGGTGATCCATCAGAAGAGAACCAAGAACCATTGGTTGAATGATGAGGAACCGAATGATGAGCAGCTGAAGTAGCCTCGGTGGGTTCTTCCACAATGGGAACTGTGGTGTCAGTTTCCTCATGAAATTCTTGTGTTCCGGATGATCCAGGATCAGTAGGAGATGCCATCGACATATTGGTGAGATCAGTAATCTCTTGATCTGAGGAGGACGCCGGATTAGAGGAAAGAAAAGATTGGACACATTGTGAACGCATTTTATATGCTTCACGGAGAAGTCATATCTGGAAAACCAATCTTTGAGTCTGAAAATCTGTGGATCAGGAAGAATCTTATTCCGGAATTCAAGCATCTTTGGGAAAAGGCGAGTTGTCCATTTCAATCATAAAATGCTTTGATCTGACATAAAAGTAAAATTTCTTAATTCCTCTTTTCACTGCAATGATTTCTTTGCATGATCTTTGAATTCTCCACTGGCGTGTCCGCAATAGGATCTTTTCCTGTCCTTTTCTTCAAGCAGTAAGGCACCCCAATAATGGTCACTAGCGTCTGACTGGAGGATAAGATTTCCTGTAGACGGAATAGTCAGAGGCGGTGGATCCTTTGCAGCCTTCTTGAGATTTTCGACAGCCTGCGTCTGGTCAGGGCCCCATGGGGGTGGCTTCTTTTTCAAAAGTTGTGACAAGGCGCTGGCGAACTGACTTGCATGCGGGATAAAGTCTCTGATGCAATTAATGAGGCCGAGAAATTGCTGTATTTCTTTGACAGAGAGAGATTATCATAAGGAAATTGTGTGACAATTGTTCAGCAAGATGAGGACCATGGGATATTTTCATTCCCAGAAAATCAATTTCGTGCTGTGGTCATGCTTTTCTTTTCTGACAGCATTATCCCGTACTGTGACGCCAGCTGGTGGAAATGTTCGAGCAGGTGATGATGATCTGCAGGACTCTTAGAAAATAATAGAATATCGTCAATATAGATCGAAGTACTGTGCAGGATAGGATTGAAAATCCTAGTCATCGCCTTTTGAAATAGTGATGGTGCAATCCTTAATCCGAAGGGTAAAACAGTCCATTGGAACTGTTCATTTGGAATACAGAAAGCTGTCTTGAACCTGTCATCTGGATGAATACCAAGTTGCCAAAAGGCTCCTTCCAGATCAAATTTGGAGAATATTTTTGCCTCAGCAAGATGGATGAATCGTGTCCTGGCTTTTGGAATAGGGAATTTATCATCCCTAATATTCACATTCAATGGCTTGTAATCGATAACCAATCTTTTCTTTCCCCTAATCTTTTCTGATCTGTTTTCAATTAGACCTTGCTTTAATAAGGAATAACATTCTTCTCTGGCAAGCATAAGGTCTGATGGAGAGACATTCCAGGATGGGAGGCTTTAGTGGGGCTAACATCTTCATTGAGCTTGAAAGGAATGTGAATGAAAAAGTCTGGGTCTTTCCAGAGTGGATGATCAAAAGGATGAACTGGTCATGACTTTCTGCACACACAACTTGAGGAGTTTATTTTGAGAACGGGCTGGAAATCAGGAGGAATCTTGTTTGTCCTGGTAAAGGGCTTGAATTCTCTTTTGTACTTAATTCCAGTGGGAAGAATCCTCGGGGATTTTGAAAGACAATAAACGTCCCATCCTAAATAAAACATCTTTTCGAGGAAGTGGACTGCCAAATGATGCAATTAGGAAGGAGTTTAATCCCAATTTTCTTTTTGGAAATCAAAGTAGTGGTAAAAATTTGATCGTTTGCAGCTCTAAAGAATTGAGTATGGGAAGACCAACAATCTGATGGTAGAACTTTCGGATTAACCATGGTCTTATGGGATCCCGTATCAATGTATGCAACAACAGGTATGGGTTTACCGTACTTTTCGAGGAGGAGCTGGATTTGAACATGAGGGCTTATCTGAGAATCTTCGGAAGAGAGAATAGGTTGGACCTGGAATGTTTCATCCGAATGATCGTCATCTTCTGAATCCGAATTTTCTGAATCAGTAAGGACGAGAATAGTCTCTCCAACCATCTCTTCTTTGTTTTGAAAGAACAGATTCCGCATCCGCATCGAGTTGTAACTGTTGGGCAAGCTTTGCAGATTTTGTCCTGTTCATAGGGCATTGTTTTGCATAGTGGCCTTTTTTCTTGCGAATGAAACAGCGAGGAGATTTGTCATGTCCTCGTCTTGAAGAATCTGAACTTCTTTCTTCTTCTGGGATCTTTTCTGAAGCGCTTGTCAGAACCATAGTCTTTGAAGTGTTTCTTCTTTTTAGGACTACAGATGCAATCCTTTTCTTTGCACTTGGTCTGCAAATAAGGCTTCTTGCATTGCTCTGTAAACTTATGATTCCGTTTCAACATTTTTGAGAACAACTGGTGGGTATCGCCTAATTTTTCAAGAGCAGAGAGTGCCAGCTGATGAATTTCCCCTATTGAGAGATATCCCTGAGTGGTCGTGAGAGAGATGCAATCTTTCTCTGTAAATCTGCCTGGATGTCTTCTGGTAAAGAATTAATATAAACTTGTCATCATTAAATCCACCAAGAAGATAATATCGCCTGGACACTCTTTTTGATAGTTGAAAATCAAGATCTTTTCTTTTCAAGGCAGCAGCATCTCATTTCAAAATACTCTTGTCTAACTTCATTAGCATGAGTATCTGGATCTCCAATAAATTCTCGATAAAGCGTTCCAAAGCATAGGAGGGTCGGGAAGTCTGGGATTTATGCATGTTACCTTGTCTACATTCACCAAGACCTTTTAAACCAGCCTCTTACAGTTTCGGTGAATTCGATGAGAGCTGTTTCCAAAGTATTCCCAGGCTTGGAAAGCTGAAGGTCAATCGATGCACCAAATTCACCAATTCGATCTCTCCATTTAAGTGGGGGTAATCCATCAGAAGAGAACCAAGAACCATTGGTTGAATGATGAGGAACCGAATGATGAGTCAGCATGAAGTAGCTCGGTGGGTTCTTCCAATGGGAACTGTGGTGTCAGTTCTTCATGAAATTCTTGTTCGGATGTCTCCAGGATCGTTAGGGAGATGCCACGAATATGGTGAGATCGGTAATCTCTGATCTGAGGAGCACACGCCGGACTAGGGAAAACGATTGGTTACCGTTACATGAATTGGAATGTCTTCATTAGGAAAGAAAATTCCTATGCCAAAAGCCTAGACCAGTGTGATCGCCTGTTTATATGCTCCAAGGAGAAGTCATATCTTGGAAAAACCAATCTTTGAGTCCTGAAAATCTGTGGATCAGGAAGAATCTTATTC
>NW_026651793.1:7500-86705 GCF_029873635.1 Malania oleifera | reverse complement strand
TTTCTCTTTTGTCGTGGCTCGGAGCATTTAAAGAAAGTTGCCACCACAATACACGTAACGCATATATTGCAGAAAGAAAGGTCGCTTTAGACATGTATGTTTAGAACGAGACATGACATCAAGTTCCTGTATTAACCCACTGAGGCGGATTCGCACTCTTGTGTCCACATATTCATGTTTCCATTCGAGTGTGCAGGGAATACCTTATGATCCAGAGTGTAAAGGAAAATGAACACTTCATAGTCTTGGGGAATGGAAATCAAGTGGCTATTATGGGTGTTGCAACTGTTCGGTTGTATCTAGAATCGAGTCATTGTTTAGACCTGTTTGATACTTTTTACATTCCAAATATTTCTAGGAACTTAATTTCCATGTCCAACTTAGATAATGATGATTATGGTTTGTATTTTGAACATAAAGGTTTCCGTATTATGAAAGGTAACTTATGTGTTGGCTCTGGTGTTTTTTTTAGGGGTTGTATAAATTTAATCTTGATAAAAAGTTTGCTGAGACACTCCTCACTCTGCATCATAATATTGGAACTAAGCGTAGTAGAATAAATGAGAATTCCTCTTTCGTGTGGCATAAAATATTGGGTCATATATCGAGGGAAAGAATGGAGAGATTGGTAAAGGATAGGGTTCTCACAAACTTTGATTTAACTAATTTCGATGTATGTATTAATTGCATTAAAGGAAAGCAAACTAAACATACAAAGAAATGAGCCACAAGAAGTAAGAATCTACTAAAAATTATTCATACTGATATATGTGGACCTTTTGACTCACCACCTTTAGGTGGATAAAAGTATTTTATCACCTTTATTGATGATTTTTCATGGTATGGCTATATCTATTTGTTGCAAAAAAAAGTCTCAAGAAATAGATGCTTTAAAGGCATATGTTGCTGAAATAAAGTAAAAATTAGATAGGAAGGTGAAAAGCATTAGATCTGATAGAGGTGGTGAGTATTATGGTAGGTATGATGGGATTAAACAATGTCCAGGACCATTTGCTAAATTCCTAGAACAGTATGGTATTTGTGCTCAGTACACAATGCCTGGTACACCTCAGCAGAATGGTGTGGTTGAAAGGCGAAACTGTACTGTTATGGAAATGGTTTGGAGTCTGTTGAGTAATTCCTCAGTACCCATTTCATTATGGATGGAAGTTTTTAAAACAATAGTGTATGTGCTCAATCAAGTTCCTAGTAAGGCAGTTCATAAAACTCCTTTTGAATTGTGGACGGGAAGGAAACCGAGTTTAACGCACTTTCATATTTGGGGTTGTCTAACAGAGATTAGAGTCTATAATCCAAATGAAAGGAAATTGGATTCTAGTACTGTGAGTGGGTACCTTATTGGATACCCATAAAAGTCTAAAGAGTATAGGTTTTACCGTCCTAACCATAGTATGAGAATAGTAGAAACCGGTAATGCAAAGTTCCTTGAAAATGGTGAAATCAGTGGGAGTCATATATCACGAAATGTTGTCATTAAAGAAATTCAGGTTCCTATACCGATATCTAAACCTTTGACAGACATTGTTGTCCCTTTAACTATTGAAAGACATGATAGCATTGAACAACAATCTAATGATGTATCACTTTGTAATGAAAATCCCACCATTGAGCCAATTGTAGAACAATCACAAGAAATAGCATTAAGAAGATCTCAAAGAGTAAGGAAACTAGCTATTTCTGATGATTATTTAATATATCTACAAGAGGCTGATTATAATTTAAGAACTAGTAAGGATCCAGTTACGTTTTCACAAGCCATTGAAAGTGATGATTCTGAAAAGTGGATCAATGCCATAAATGATGAGTTGAGATCTATGGAACAAAAAAAATTCTGGGACATTGTTGATTTGCCTAATGGGTTTAAAATAGTTGGGTGTAAATGGGTCTTTAAGACCAAACACGACTATAATGCCAACATTGACCGATATAAAGTTAGACTTGTAGCAAAGGGTTTCACTCAGAGGGAAGGTATTGATTATAAAGAGGCATTTTCTCCTGTGTCTAAAAAAGACTCTCTTAGAATCATAATGGCTTTGGTGGCTCATTTCAATTTAGAGTTGCACCAAATGGATGTGAAAATTGCTTTTCTAAATGGGAATTTAGATGAAGAGGTATATATGGATCTTCTTGAAGGTTTAATGATTGAAGGAAAGGAGCACATGATTTGAAAATTAAAGAAATCAATATATGAACTTAAAAAAGCTTCCAGAAAAATGTATTTTAAGTTCCATGATACCATCACAGCCTTTGGATTTAAGGAAAACATCGTTGATCGGTGTATACATCTAAAGGTTAATGGGAGCAAGTTTATCTTTCTAATTCTATATGTTAATGATATTTTACTTGCCAGTAGTGATCTTGGTTTATTAAATGATACCAAGAGATTTCTTTCTATGAACTTTGAAATGAAAGGTATGGGTGAAGCAACTTATGTGATTGGAATTGAACTATTCCGAGACATTTGGACTATTAGGGTTGTCTCAGAAGGGATATATTAATAAAGTTCTAAAAAGATTTCATATGGCTGATTGTAAACCAACTCCTACTCCTATTTGTAAAGGGGACAAGTTCAGTGTAAAGGATTGTCTATAAAATGAATTAGAAAAGAAAAGTATGGAAAATATTCCTTTTGCATCTTTTGTTGGAAGTTTGATGTATGTGCAGAATTGTACGAGACCAGATATTAGTTTTGCACTTGGGATGCTTGGGAGATACCGAAGTAATCTCATAATGGAGCATTGGAAAGCTATAAAGAAAGTCTTGAGGTACTTAAAAGGAACCAGACATTGTATGCTCATGTATAGAAGAACAGATCAGTTGGAGGTGGTTGGCTACTCCGACTCATATTTTTCTAGATGCATTGATAATCGAAAGTCAACGTATGGTTATTTGTTCCTATTAGCAGGAGGAGCAATATCATGGAAAAGCGCCAAACAGACTATCATAGCAACATCTACTATGGAAGCTGAATTTGTGGCGTACTTTGAGACCACGATTCAGACTTTGAGGTTGCAGAACTTTATCTCAGGACTTGGGATTGTTGACAGTATAGTTAGGCCGCTGAGAATTTATTGTGATAATTCTGCAACAGACTTTTTCTCCAAAAATGACACTCTAATCACGCTAAGCATATGGAGCTCAAGTATTTGGCCGTTAAGGAGGAAGTTCGGAAACAAACGGTGCTTATAGAACATATAATAACTGAGCTCATGATAGCAGATCCTTTAACGAAGGGATTGACACCAAAGGCATTTAAAGAACATGCTGATCACATGGGTCTTTGTTGTAATCCTTGATGTATGATAGTGGATCTTTACGGTTTGTTCTATAGGATGTATAATGATATCAATAAAAGTGTTTCTCAACATTATTTCTATTTACTATCATTTACGTAATTATGGAAGATGGATTATTGTTAAACAGAAATGGTCTTTGACAAAGACATTACAAGGATAGTATGATAACTTCCTATAATGGATCATAGTTAAGTGGTTTATTAGTATTGTGGTACATGGAAGGGAAGATGTCACTCTAATGATATTTACCACCATGACTCATGCTAATGAGTTACTTAATTATGATATTATGGTCATCTCATTGAAAGTATAAATAAGCTAATATTTTGTGCACATTATGGTTATTTGTTAATCCATATTAATGTCATCCATATGGGCCAAGTAGAAGAATGTAGGATTTATATCCCAAAGGATATGTCCCACATGAATGACTTAGGTCCCACATGAAGAGTATATGTCCCATATGATAAGGGCAATGACATATAATAGGTTAAATGAATGGACATATATATGGATTAACTTAAAAGTAATTAGCTTATGAATTAATGAGATCTTTATGGTCGGAAGTTTGAAGGGTATTCCTATATTATATATATATTATTATGGGGAGTAACTATAAGAGCATGCTATACATCAAGTTAACCTAAGGAAAGGAGAGGTAAGGAAGTATAAGAAAAGCTAAGTTCATAAGCTCTAGGGTTAGCTACATGGTGATGTTCGCTGCAAATAAAAGATAGGAAGAAAGGAATTGTCCTCTCTCTGCCTCTACTTCTCTAATCATCAAGAGATCCCATAGATCTGGTGAAGGAAGGAAAGAGAAGGAGGAAAAGTGAAAGAAACGATTTCTTCGAATTCTACGAGTGTTCATCTCAATAGATTTGATATGGCTAATTCCGGTATGTAAAGTTTATAGTTTATGATTTATTTATTTTCCACCTAAAGGTTATTGATGTGATGTTCATGATAATTGAAGATCCTTGGCTGCAGTATATTCATGAGAATTTTCTTACAAATTAAACTTTTCTTTCATCTCTCCAAGGATGTCATCTCCATCTTAAAAGGATGTAGGATATCAACTCTTTCTCTCTCTCTCTTTTTGGTCATACTTCTAAACACATATTTCAACGTGTTGTCATGTTGTAATCAATTTTGAAGGGCACTAGGCAATGTAAGGGGCATTTAAGGCAGTAGAACAAAATTTCTCATCTACTTGCCAAACCATGTTATTAAGGAGCTAAAATAAAAGTCATTATTATAAACAACAATCAACCTATTAATAAACTAACAATTATTTCCCCCCTAAAGGATTTCTTTGGGTTGGGGATAGAGCAGGGGGATGGTAGTGCTAAAACCCAAATGGTAATATTATATCAAACCCTTTGCTGCTAATGTCATTTCTTTTTCTCATTACTTAAAAATATATCTTATAAAAACAATAAAAGATGAAAACAAGAAGGAAAAAAGATGTATAAACTTAAGAAGTATTATCAATGGAATCCTAACATGAATTTTGATGAATTATAAGAAAAAAAAAATACCCTCATATATTAAGCAAAAACACACACAAAAAAAGGAGATAAAGAGAGAGAAGTGGAAAAGATATTAATTAAGAAAAGCGCTCCTATCTCTTTACATATAAACACTGAAAACAATAAATAAATAAATAAATATTTTTTTTTAAACTAAATACAATCTCAAGTTCTTGGATGATATTTTTGTTCTTGAAAAAAAACTAAATTATCAAAAAATACAAACTATAATGTAGCATTAGGTTTATCCAACGAACACTTTTTATGCATATAAAGGGTGAATTTGCAAATAGTCAATCAACACGTATGGCTTCAATAACTTGAGTTAATCATTGTGCTACACCTAAAGTGATAAAGGCATTATAGAAATTTGTCCAAAAAATTGAAATGCATTAACTTGGAACTGACAACAAATTTAATATTGCATATGAAATTTAAAAGAAAATGGATCATTACAAGGCACTTGGTAGTAGAATCACATGTTCAAGAATGATGCAAAATATAAAACCCATATTCAAGAAAAAAATAAAGGAAAAAAAAATCTTAAGATTGAAGCAAATTACCCATCCTCCTCAATGCACCCAACACATTCCCCAACAAAATTGCTCTTATCCTTCTTTCTAGCAAAAGAAATATATGAATTAGTTGGTAACTCTAAAATCTCCCATCTTGTGAATAGAATAAACATAAATTATCCAAATGGCTCCACAATTGCACCTGTTTGCTCCATTTAATCAACATACCGGCTAATTAGTGAAATTTTAACCAATAAAAGATTTTCTTATCACCTAATTTAAAATTAGAAGCTTTCAACAATTTAACAAATGCAATGGGGAAAGAATCGAGCACAACATTGAATCACATCATGGGTCCATTCGAAAGCATTTATGAGCCTGAAGCACTCATAACAGAGTCTTCGTTCATTTTATTTTTCAACAATCGAATAGCAGTACTAATTTAGGAAAAAGCACACGATTGCATAGAATAGTTTTCTTGCCAATAACTGTGTTCACAATTTATGACAATTGTGAACAAATTGAAATCATTTACAACACAATTGTACAAAATATTTTTAGAGTTTATTAGTTCAAATATTAGTTTTAGCTTGGAAATTTGTAATGAGGTAATATTTAGAAAACAAAAATATTTATGACAATTATCTATTCATTCAGTTGGAGTCCAATACGTTGAGAGAGAGAGAGAGAGTGAGTGAAGGATCAAAGGAACCTGAGGTGTTTCAAGGGTTTGTATATTTGGGGTTTCTTCCCATACTATTGCACAGAAATAGGATTTGTAAAGATAACTCAAAACTTCGACCTTTTAGGCATGGAGCTGCGTGTTGGATCAAAATTCAATTATGGGCATATATGTAAAACAATTATGTGTTGTAAACTATCTAATAAGGAAAAATCCTATTTAAAAGTGATTGGTTATTTTGGATTATAATGGGTTTTAATGTATCTGAAACGGTTGTGGACCTTTTTTGAATAGATACTTTAATGGTTATTTCCGTCTATTATGATGGGTGAAAACATAAATACACATATATGGTCAACGGTTATATATATAGTGATTATGGTTCACGGATCACACGAATGGTTCTATAATTTCTCTTTTGTCATCCCATCACCAAAAGAGAATACAGAGAACGCAAAAAGAATTCTCTGGACATTATGTGTTGATCTGGAAGGCCATCCGCACCGCTCGACACATCTTGGAAAGCTATGGATTCAGGTACGCTTCCGCATTCAGTTTAATATTCTTGATGATTTGACATAACTGATTCTGGGATGATAAAGGTTCTCATCAATTAAAGAAATACTCTTAAGTTCTTTCAAGTGGTATCAGAGCGGCTTCATGTTAAATCATTAGGAAATAGTTTCTCAATTTTGGCTTGATTTGAATAAATTTTTGTTTTTTTTTTTTAATCTGGAAATTCAGATCCAAAAATAATAATAATAATAATAATAATAATAATAATAATAATAATAATAAGAACTTTTTTTGGAAATTTTGTTCTTTGCGGGGATCATAAGATATTTAGTTGTAGTTTAAATTTAGTTATTAAATTTTTGAGATAAAGATTTGGTTTGAATTTTTATTTTATCTCTTATTAAATTCAAATCAAATTAAAATTATGGCCCAACAATTTTTTAAGGGAGGATGATCAAAGGATGAAAGTTGTAAAATAAATTCAAATATGGGTATTTTCAAGGACATATGTATATATATATATATATATGTGTGTGTGTGTGTGTGTGTGTGTGTGTGTGTGTGTGTGTGTGTGTGTGTGTGTGTTTGTGTGTGTGGGTTTTGAAACAAAGTTTATTAAAATAGCAAGTCACCAAAGTGACCACTCCTGTGGCAATCAATTTTGTTTTAAAATATAAACGGCTTGTGTGCATGTAACGTATGTAAAAATTGATTGGCCCAAAGGAAGATAAATTTTTTGACCAAATTGCACGTGCACCTGTGGTAATAAATGTGTAATAATTTTTCGATCTATTTAACATGTGAATAATAATTCGGCCCAAACGAAGATTTATTATTCAACATATTCTTATTATTAGCATTTGATTACTGCACCAAGATTTCACTTACAAATTAATATATTTGTCCAAAGATAAAATATTAACGAAGTACACGATATCTTGAGATGGGAATTACCTGTTTTTGAATTTAATTTTGGTTTAGGATTTATGTGAGCTTGTTTTAATTTTTATGGTTGTTTGTTATTCTTTATTCAGCTATGACTCCTACTAATATTACATCCAACATCAATTATATTCCTATACTAAATGGCTCAAACTTTAAGTCATGGAAAGAGAACCTATTAATTGTTCTCGGAGTCATGGATCTCGACCTTATGTTAAGGGTTGATTCTTCCCCACCTATTACGGACAAACTACCTCTGATGAGAAAAGGGACTTTGAAAGGTGGGAGAAATCAAATCGCATGTGTATGACGATCATGAAGAGAGCCATTCCAGAAGCATTTAGGGGCACTGTGTCAGATAAAATAACTACAGCTAAGGATTTCCTTGCCGATATTGAAATAGGTTTGTCAATAATGAAAAGTCTGAAATTAGTACACTCTTAACAAGCCTAATTTCAATGAGTTATAAGGGTAAGGATAACATTAGGGAGTACATTTTAGAGTTGTCTCATCTTGCTTCTAAGTTGAAAGCACTTAAGCTTAAACTCTTTGAGGACTTGTTAGTGCATTTGGTATTATTATCCCTTCCAACACAGTTTAGCCAGTTTAAGGTGAGCTATAACTGTCAAAAAGAGACCTAGTCTTTGAATGAGCTCATCTCACACTGTATACAAGAAAAGGAAAGACTTAAGCAAGATAAGGCAAAGTGTGCTCACCTAGCCTCGACCTTCAAGGTAAAAGGAAAGAAGAGGAAGAAGGATAAGACTGCTACAGATACAGCACCTCAAAAGAAATAGCAAAAGAAACCTACCGAACAGGAAGGTACAAGTTGTTTCTTCTATGGAGATGAAGGGCATAGGAAGAAGCAATGCACCAATAATCACGTCTGGCATGCTAAGAAAGGTATGCTTCTTAATTTGGTTTTTTCTAAGGTTAATTTAACTTCGGTACCTGAAAACATTTGGTGGATAGATTCTAGTGTGACCACTCACATCAGTGTGTTTATGCAGGGTTGCCTGAATTTCCGAAAGCCAAATGATCCTGAAAGATACATCTATGTGGGCGATGGCAAGACAGTTCAAATTGAGGCAATAGGACTATTTAGATTATTGTTAAAGACTGGATTTTATTTGGATCTTGTTGAAACATTTATTGTACCATCTTTTAGACGGAACTTGATTTCTATTTCTGCTTTGGACAAGTCTGTTTATTGTTGTTCAATTGCTTCATTTAATGAATCCCTGCATTTTAAGTACACATGGTACCAAAATAAAATTAAATGGGGACAATTTAGCTACGTTATGGCACAAGATATTAGGTCATATCTCCAAACAGAGAATAGAAAGACTTGTGCCAGAAGAAATTCTAAACCCTTTAGATTTCACAAATTTTAATGTTTGTGTAAATTGTATTAAGGGAAAACGAACCAATAAAAGGAGATTTGAAGCCAATAGGACCTTGGATGTCTTAGAACTTATACATACGGATATTTGTGGGTCATGCGGTTGCTTGCAATGGTCAACAATATTTTATAACGTTCATAGATGATTTTTCCAGATATGGCTATATGTATCTCATTCATGAAAAGTCACAGTCACTGGAAGTGTTCACAAATTTTAAAGTTGAAGATGAAAATCAACTCAACAAAAGGATTAAAACCATTAGATCTGACTGTGGTGGTGAGTACTATGGTAGATATGATGGTTTAGGTGAACAACGTCCAGGGCCATTTGCTAAATTCCTAGAGGAATGCGGTATTGTCCCTCAGTACATTATGTCAGGTTTGCCCACTATGAATGGTGTTGCTGAGAGATGAAACAGTGCACTTAAGGATATGGTGAGTACTATGATAAGTCATTCCACCTTGCCAAAAACACTTTGGGGAGAAGCACTTAAGACTGCAGCATATATACTTAACAGAATCCTAACTAAAGCGACTGCCAAAACCCCTTATGAACTTTGGACGAGTAAAAAACCTATTCTAAACCACTTTCATATTTGGGGATGTCCAGCTGAGGCAAGACCTTATAGGCCTAATGAAAAGAAACTGGATTCAAGGACAGTGAGTTGTTATTTTATTGGGTACGCTGAAAGATCCAGGAGGTACAAAATTTATGATCTCGAAACCAAGTCGTTTTTCGAGTTAGGAAATGCCTGATTCTTTAAGGTTGTCAAGTTTGCAGGGGGAGATAAAATTAGGGACTTTGTATTTGAAGAGGAATATGTAGATATTCCCATAGGTGTTGTTGGCATTGATCAGGATTTTATTCCTAACCCTGTTCAAGACACATTAATTCAAGACAATGTTATAGAACCTCCCACCCAAGAAATTATTCTAGGAGAACAAACTCTTACACCTCAAGAACCTATGCCATTAAGAGGATCCACTAGAGAGAGAAGAAGTGCAGTGCCAGATGATTACATTGTATTTCTTCAAGAACATAAGGTAGACATTGGAGTGATGGCAGATGATCCTATTAACTTCTGTCAAGCCATGGAAAGTTCTAATTCTCAAAATTGGATTAGTATTAAGTCCATGAAGGACAATGACGTGTGGGATCTTGTCCCATTGCCAGTAGGTATGAAACCCATTGGTTGTAAATGGATATTTAATACCAAGAGGGATTCAAAAGGCAATGTGGAAAGGTACAAGGCTCGTCTTGTTGCAAAGGGCTTTACATAGAAAGAAGGCATTGATTATAAAGAGACTTTCTCTCCGGTTTCTTTGAAAGACTCTTTTAGGATTATAATGGCATTAGTGGCTCATTTCAATCTTGAGTTACATCAAATGGATGTAAAGACAGTGTTTCTCAATGGTAACATTGATGAGACAATCTATATGGTGCAGTTAGAAAACTTTATGTCAGTAGACTCAAAGAATATGGTTTGCAAACTAAAGAAATTCATTTATGGACTCAAATAGGCATCTTGACAATGGTATATTAAGTTTCATCAAGTAATTATCTCATTTGGTTTTGACATGAATTCAATTGATGATTGTGTATATCATAAGTTCAATGGGAGCAAGTATATTTTTCTGGTTTTGTACGTTGATGACTTTTTGCTTGCTAGCAACGATATAGGATTATTGCGTGAAACCAAGAGATTTCTAGCAAAGAATTTTAAGAGGAAAGATCTTGGTGAAGCCTTTTTTGTGTTAAGGATACAAATACACCAGGATCGTTCTCGGGGTACTTTAGTACTATCACAAAAGAGCTATATCGAAAAGGTTCTTAAAAGATGTGGCTTGCAAGATTGTAAACCAGGTGATACCCCTGTGGCTAAAGGAGACAAATTTAGTCTCAATCAGTGCTCTGAGAATGATTTTGAGGTAAAGGAAATATAGAAGATTCCTTATGCTTCGGCTATAGGTAGTCTAATGTATGCTCAAGTTTGTATGCATCTGGATATTACATACGTTACTGGGATATTAGGTAGGTATTTAAGTAATCCAAGAGCAAACCATTGGAAAGTAGCTAAACAGGTCTTGCGATACTTACACAGAACAAAAGAGTGCATGCTCACGTATCGGAAGTCAGATTAGCTTGAGGTCATCGGGTATACTGATTCTGATTTTGCAGGATGCTGAAATAGTATGAAATCAACATCGGGCTATATTTTTCGGTTTGTTGGAGGCGCCATCTCCTAGAAGAGTGCTAAATAGTCTCTTATAGTTTTTTCCACCATGGGAACAAAGTATGTAGTGTGTTTTGAGGCATCTAATCACGGAGTATGGCTACAGAATTTTGTCACAGGGCTGGGCATAGTGGATAGTATTGATAGACCACTTAAGTTATTTTGTGACAATAAATCTACAAATTTATATTCCAACAACAACAGGAGCTCGACGAAGTCAAAGCATATAGACATCAACTTCCCATTTGTTAAAGAAAGAGTTAAGAGTGGTCAGTTGTCTATAGAGCACATTGGTGTGAACTCCATGGTTATGGATCCGCTTACTAAGGGATTGCCACCCAGACAGTTTCATGAGCACACTACTCAGATGGGTGTCATATTTCTAGATGATGTTCAGTTTTAGTGGGAGTTTGTAATTTATGGATTTTTTTTCGATATAGATATGTTTTTTAGTTATTCCAGTTTATGGATTATTTTGAGGTTATTTTCTACAGAAATAAAGTTTGGTTTTCACCCTTTGATTTATGTTATGGTTTGATCTCACTAAGGTTTAAGGTGGACCAATTGGAAATTGGCATGTTAAGATCACATTGTGTTGGCTTTTTGAGTCACAAGTGTCTCTTATGTGTGTGTTTTAGTGCGTGAACAGGTATAATTCAAGTCATACATAAGATCAAGAGAACATGGAAGCCAATATAGGACTTAAAGCTCAAATTTGGCGCATTCCATGATGTCAAAGAGCAAAGGAGAAGAAGAAGAAGACATGTTTTAAATTGTAATTGCATTTGATTTTATTATTTGGTCTGTAATAATGCATGCATCTGCATGATATGGATTGTATGCTCAGATTGACCATAGATTGACCTTAGGGACCACTTTCGGTCAACCGACATCGAATTTTTGGGATTAACTCAATGACCATGAATTGACTTTAGGTCCCTATAAACACTTCATGAAAAATACCCTTTAACTTAAAAATTATACCATATATATCAAGGGTAAACTCTAGTAAGAATCAGGACCTAAAATAATATTTGAAAGGGTCTCAGTCGACCAAACTAGCTGGTTATATTCAACTCAGTCGACCGAACCATTCAGGGATCAACAGTTTGACCAAGGCTCAGTCAACCGAACCATATGAATAGCAGACTGAATTTCAAATATAGTCGACCGAACCTCGAACATTTCAAAAATCACCTTAATTTAGTCGACTATATCTGTAGTTCAAAAGTTCCTCGGCCGACCGTACTTATCAATATAGTCGACCAAACTTAAAATACAATCGACCAAACCTCTCAGGTTGGAATTTTTTAAAAGCGCTAAAACATCATTAATTTTTAATTAAACATTTCCAAAATATCGAGCATGTCCCCAACGGTCATAATTTTCGTAAAATCTATAAATACCCCTCATAACTCCTAATTAGGAACTTTGATTAACTCTAAAATTCTCTCTAAACCTTTGTTAATCAAAGTTCCCCCAAACCAATTTTTATTGCTAAAATCTCTTCTTTGGGGCAAAATCTTTCAAGCAAAATTCTCCAACTCTCTCTCTTCCACTCTTTCATTTCAAAATTACTTTTGAAGAGAGTATATTTATTTTGAGGCATTTATTTTTATATGCGTACTCTCACTTATTATTTATTTTTGAAAATCTTTTTGAGAATATGGCTTTGGTTTCTCCTGGTTATTTCCTTGATAAATATTTTTGGGAGAAAGTTATTCATTGCACAATTATTTTCTTGAGCTTAAATTCCTAGATTCTCCAAATATTCTTTATGTGCAAAAATATTTATAGGAGAACAATAATACTCATTTTTCACATATATTTTATTTGTCCAAATATTATTTAGATAAGCACCCTTACTCTACTGAGCATTATTGCATACCATATTAGAGTGTATGTATTTAGAGCTTAAACGTTGTACATCTCTACTTGTATTTAGAAATATTTTATCATGTACAAAAATGGTTTTTATTGTACCGGTTCGGTTCATCCTATTAATTGAACTAGGGAATCTCAGCCCCATAAGTGAGACTGGTTGGGTTCAGCCCGGAATTTGAACTAGGGAGTCTCAGCCCGGAATTTGAACTAGGGAGTCTCAGCCTTGTAATTGAGACAAGTTGGGCTCAGCCTTGTAATTGAGTTGGGGTTTACCTCGCCTCATAAGGAGAGGTTGTAACGGCTTCTGCTCCGCCCATTTAAGTGAGCAAAGATAGTGTAATCCTTGGGAGGTATGCCCAAGGCAGGAACATAGGCTGGTTTGGCCGAACCTTGATAACAAATATCATGTGTGTCTCTCTTCCTATCTCATTTACTTTCCGCACTTTAATTTCAGTATGTGTATGCTTGTTCGTGTTTTTTTATAACCATCTTGCATGCATATAGAATTAGTTTAAATGAGATATGCAGAACACGTGTATGTATGCACACATTACTTACTTACTTTACATACATGTTTTATTTCGAATGGGATATGAGACATGGTGAATCGGCATAATCATTTAAATTAGCCAAAAAAATTTAAATGTCTAATTCACCCCCCCCCCCCCCGTCCCCTCTTGGGATCACACCAATTCCAACACATTGCATGAAATTTCCATGCTACACATCCACATCATAATCCATGTCATTCAATTGTATTGCCATATGTGACTATTGATGGGTCGAGTTACGAATATTGTAACAAAGGCCGCTTTGATGCTATGTTATTATAATTGATGGGTCGGATTGGTTATAGATACATTTCATTATGGCAGCAAAGTTGAGCTCATTTGGTTATTTTTTGCAATACATAATTATGAGGTTACACATATAGCCCAAGTGGGAGATTGTTGGATCAAAATTCAATTATGGGCATATATGTGAAACAATTATGTGTTGTGGACTGTCAAATAAGGAAAGTATTGGAATTGGTGTATTCCCAAGAGGGTGGTGAATTCGAAATTAAAAAATTTATCTCCTAGGTTAAACTATCCAGCAGCAATATATACACAACTTAAGGTCTGTCTATGCAATTCCAAATGCACAGATAAATATAATGTGCAGAAATTAAATCATGCACAGCATTCATAGACAATTAAGAATAACATACATGTGCAGTAAATATAAAGTGCTGAAATGTAAAGTGCACACACGATATGTTATCAGGGTTCAGCCAATACTGCCTACGTCCCCACCTAAGCTCGCAAGGCCGAGGATTACCACTATTGCTCACTTAGCGCGTGGAGCGGTACCATTTACAATCGGTTAAATTACACCAAGGCTGACCTCAACCTTTACAAGTTCTCCTTACGGGGCGGAGAAGGCCCTACAGATCCTTATGAGCTAGATCAACGCCCCCTCAGGCCATGCCTAGAATACAACAGACAATTTAAATTTGCGTACAATTTTAATACTTCTAAACACAAGTAGATTTGTATCGATACAACATAGTATAATCAATGCACATTAAACAGATAAAAACTATAAGCTCAGTGTCAATGAAGTGCAATCACACTCAATCTAATGTCAATAGGCTATCAAGTGAGAGAGTGTATTTTCAAACAATCTTTGAAACAATAAACCAAAATATATCAATCACAAGTATGGTTTCAAAGATCTCTAACAAGTGTAATAAAAAATATCTCATGAAATAATTTTCTCAACAATATAGCACAAGTAATATTTGTAGTAAAAGCTTGTCAAAAGTTTTTTGTAAGAACACAATACAAGACAAGCTTAATAAGTCATGCAATAATGGTGCAAAGACTCACTAGCTAAAAGTTTTCCCCACTCAATGAGTTTATTGATTAAACTGGGGGGAAAAACTTTGGTCAAAACTCTCAATCAAAAAATTAACAAGCAATTAAACTAATGAGAGTTTAAGCAAGTGAGAACAATGTGGAATCACTCAAGGAAACTCTCACCAAGTTTGATTAAGCAAGGGAGTAACAATGGGTGAGTATATAGGATGTGTATTGGAAAAATAAGCTCTCAAAATATTTAGAGGATTTTTGGCTAATCCAATCACTAATCCCCTTTTAATTGTGCAAATGAACCTATATTTATGGACATGGCCAAACTTATAACCATTGGGGACACCAAGGGAATTATTAGAATTGTTTTAATTGAGTTTTTAAAAAATTAACCCTCTTTAACCCCAATTAACCTCTGTAAAAATTAGGCCAACCCGAAAGTTTCGATCTACCGAGCCATAGGTACGGTCTCCCGAATAGACACATGAGAAAAAGGCAATTTTGAACTTCGGGTGCCTGAAAAATAGTTCAGGTGGCTAAACAAGGCGATTTTCCAAACTGTCAGAGGTTCAGTCGCCTGTCCTCAAGTTCGGTCTGCTGAACTTGCATATTCGGTCGCCTGAGGGTATTTTGAACGTGAAGTTTGGGCGCCCAAGTTGTTGGAAAAAGTCAGGTCTCATGTTCGGTTGACCGTGGACGTTTAGTTCAAAAAAGTTTGGTCACCCGAGCCACGGTCAACATTTTGACATTTCACCTGTTCGATTGACCGAGGCATTTTCAATGCACAAGTTCGGTCGCCCGAAGTCAAGTCAACACTTTGACTTCCTATGTTCAATCGACCAAGGCATTTTTAACAGCAAGGTTCAGTCACCCAAAACATTACTATTTTAAGACCTAAGTAGTGTATGTTCTCCTAATTGCATATTTGAAAGTTGGGACTTATTCTAAGTGTATGTGCAAGGTCCTAGTGTCTTTCCTAAGGTCTAGGCATTTTAACTTAGCCTAAAAAACCTGGTGTAGATCGACCGAATCCCAAAGGTCCATCTATAGTCTTGAGCTTATAGTCCCTACATGCATGATATGCATCAATTATTATTACAGACCTTGAAATAATTATTACAGACCCAGTGAATTGAATATAGATTACAACAACTAAAACACTTTGGGTCTTCATTTTTCCTTTGAGTCATCATGTGTCACCATATGATTGTACTAATTTGATCATACACACAAACTCGGAAAAACATTAAATATCATGTATTTGTCATTATCAAAAACGAGATAGGACTCAAAAAGTCAACAGAAAGGCCCTATTTAAAAGTAATCGATTATTTTGGATTATAATGGGTTTTAATGTAATGTGTAGATACTTTAATAGTTATTTCTATTTATTATGATGGGCGAAAATGAAAATACACATATATGGCCAACGGTTATATATATAGTGGTTATGGTCCCTGAATCACACGAATGGTTCTATAATTTCTCTTTTGTCATCCCATTGCCAAAAGAGAATAAAGAGAATGCAAAAGGAATTCTCTAGAGATTACATGTTGATATGGAAGGCCATCTGCACGGCTTGACACATCTTGGAACGCTATGGATTCAGGTACGCTTCCGCATCAATTTAATATTCTTGATTATTTGACATAACTAATTCTGGCATGATGATGGTTCTCATCAATTAAAGAAATACTCTTTAAGTTCTTACACTACGAAGGAAGTGTGGAGAGCTTTGGGGCTACCTAGAGCTGCAAAAAGGCTTTGGGCATGGAGATGCGGAGGGTGGAGCACTTTGCACCTACAAAGGGAGGGTGGAGAGATGGGGATTTGAGATGGAAATTCATGGGTAGAGAATATTTTCTAAATACATGAACTTGGGCGAAAAATTCGCCATGAATATTAGTCAAATTCAAATACACCCTCATAAATGTTACTCCAAATGTTGTATTTGCATTTGAACCTCCCAAATTCAAATACACAACATCAAAAAAGTGATTTATGCATGAACCCCAACACCCACTAACTACAAGCCCTAGATCCACCAATAGGAATTGTAGTGTTGGTGTGCACATTACATGTTGTGAACCAAAGCCACATATATGGGTGGATGGGGGAATGAAATAGTAATGAAGTTCAAGAAAACAATAAGCACCATCTCTTAAGAAGTCTCCATACATTTCTTTTCTATTAGACTCAAATCATAAAAGTTTAAGTCGGTATAAAGTCAAGTAATGATTCTTGGTCTATAACATGATATGTATGTGACATGTGGGGAGAAACACATTATTGCATTTGGGCAGAAGGCAAGGGTCTCATCTTATTGAATCTCTATTAGGCACTTAAAACATAGACTCTTTTTAATCAAACCTTGGAACTTCTTGTACTTTCACATAGTGATTAAATTGATCACCAACTTTTGTGGAAACACTGTGGCAAGATTGGGGGGGTGGGGCAATAGTTTGTCCTATCGTCACTAACATTGTTGAAAAGATCCTCCAACAAGTTGCAAAACAGAACGCCGACATGAAATCTATATCAATATAAAGAGCTAGTCCAAGAATGTTAATCTTTCCACGAACAAAGCATTTTTTTTAGAATGTTTAAATATATATATATATATATATATATATAGAGAGAGAGAGAGAGAGAGAGAGAGAGAGAGAGAGAGAGAGAGAGAGGACAAAGATATATGTGGAAAAAGATTATAATTGAAAAATAATTGATTAAAGAGAAATACCAAGAAATAAATAGAAAAGTGAGTTTTAAAAAATTATAATGTTGGAAATACTATAGGGTCTTGTTTGGATAAAAAAAAATGTTCTTTAAGGAAAGGAAATAAGTAGAAAGTATATTTTTCATTATATTTTATCTCTATTACAAAAGAATATTTGTTCTAATGTAATTTAAAAAAAAAATTTTAAGTAAATGTTCATGATGTATAAAACTAAATTTCTAATCATTGATTGTTATATATTTTATTTATTTATTTTTATTTTAATTGGTATCCAAAAAACACAAAAAAAAAAAAAAAAAATTTCTTTTGCCTTTTGTCATAATTTTCCAACTCCAAACCAATACTTGAAGATTTATGAAAGCATATCTCTTTATTTATTGACACCCTAATGTAATGAGCACATATGTAGAGATCTGAAGAATTACAGAAATTAGGTAAATAAAAGAAATGAGAGAAAAGGATTTTTCAAAAGGGGATTCAGCAAGGTCTCGTCAACGAATGTAGAGTTCTCATCGATGAACAGGCTTCTTGGACACGTCGACGTGGACACATGTATCGTCAATGAGAATTCACCGAGAGGGTTATTCTCAGGGCCTGAAACTCGTCGACGAGGGTTGGTGCTTGTCGACGAACCTCCTTCTTGGACTCGTCAATGAGGCGCTGTGGCTCATTGACGAGGCCACATGGACAACACTCTATAAATAGGTTCAAATTACATTTCCAGCTAGAAAACCTACATGCAAACACTTTCTCTCTCTAAAAATTCGCCCCTCTGACTTCTCTCTAGGTTTCTAGCTTCGTTCTTCACCAGTTCGACGATTGGAAGCCGCCACACTATTCCTGAGAAGATTCTCTTCAAGTCTGTTGAAGTAATTTGTTGGTTAGGCCAACTTAGGCACAATCCCAAAATCTAGGTAAGTTGGTTATTTTAAGTTTTATAAAGTATTTGGTGTTTTTGAACTGAGGAAAATGCTTTAAAAAGAATAATACTGAAGTTTTGTTGGGGAAAATGTAATTTCAGGATGTTGAGCTGTGAACGCCACAAGAGTAGGTTCGGTTATTTTGTAGGCTTCTCAGTAAGTCAGGTGAGAGGATAAATTAAGTCAGTCTTTTTCATGAAATTATTTATTATTATACGGCATTTATTTTTAGGAAAATATGTATATTATAGAACAATGTTTGGGAATACTATCGTTGAACAGGGAAATGATTTTAACACATTTTATAAGAAAATATGATTTCAGAACAAATTATGAGTTTAGAAGGCTACTTACATTTGTGTGGCATGAGTATAATATTTCCATGAAAATTATGTTTTATTGAAAAATTATGATTCTTCCAAGATAAGTAAGTTATAGCAGTTTTCAGGAAAACCCTAAAAATAGTTCGGGAACTATGGTTTTAAGATTATGTTAAATTGTGCAAGAATTTATGATTATTATGTTATAAATTATGCCAGCGTAAATGCTGTGATTTTTACATTATGAATTATGTCAAGGTTGATGCTGTGATAATGTATGATATGTAAGAAATCATGAAATATGTTTATGTCAAATACTACTCTGAAATATGAAACAACTATGTTTTAATATGGAATGTATTATATGTTATTAGAACCTGGATAGCTTAGTTTAACTTTATGAAGCACAATACCGTAGCTATATGTTCATGTTTATGTTTATGTTAGTGCAACCACACATCTTATGTAGAGTGTAGGAGATGGCAGTCGATGTGACTTTATGGGAGTGTCGTAGTTCCCCTAGTAGTCCAACACAGGTGGAATAGGTCCATCGTACTTACACATCTATGTTTAACTTAGCATGGTCGGACAGCCATTTCTAGGTCCCACCTTCGGGTTGCACAACCGTATCATGTGGGAGGTAAGACATGACAACAACTAACTATCTATCTTGGGTAGTATTTCAAGTATGGTATAGTCCTATAAGATGATTTTCTTGTACAGAAATTTAGTATGTTAACCTATGTTACAACAAATCTTGTTTTATTTAGATATGATACAAACTGTTTTTACTAGATATAAATTATGTAATGTTTATATGTATATCACAGAAAATACTCATGTTGCCACACACTGATATTAGTTTATCTCCCTTACTGAGAGGTGTCTCACCCCAGTATTACAAACATTTCAAGAAAATCCAAATAGGCAGCGGACCGAGCTCCATAGCAATAGAGATTGATTGAACTACCCTGTCCGAAGGGTAAGTAGGCGAACTAGGGTCAGATTATTTTTGGGTTATGATCCTAGGTTGACTTTTTGGTCCTTTTGGGATGTTTGTACTTATATGACGGAATTAGTAAAACTCTGGTATATTGACTGGTTAGATGGTATGTATGTAATTTATGTTTTCCACTACTTATGTGTCACAGATGTATGACAGGTATTTCCTCGGTACCCACAGGCCTGGGTTGATCATGATTAGTCCAGTTTATAAGCAGGTTAATAGGGTTATTATGTATGTTGTTATATATATATAAATAAATAAATATGGAAAAATAAGCAGGTCGTTACAACATATTTCATTGTCATATAATATGTAACTAGCATAGAGCCCATGCTATGTATTGATTATGACTTCAAATATATTTAAAATATCAACTAAATTATAGGTCTTCTTGAAAAAAATTGTGACATTCTAACTTTGTTTTGAACTATAAAATTTGAATAACCGAATGACCCGTTGTTAATGCATCTTAACCAAGTCCCAACTTGTCTTTATAAATCTCCTAAATCTACAAATACTTCTTCTCTACCTATTGATAGCTTTGCTTCTTTTGGCAGTGAATGGTTCTACAGTTGCTTACAAGAAAGAGAGAGAATGAAATGGAGAGGTAAAATTTTCACTTTTGGATGCCTCACATTCTCCCATAGGGATTAAGGATTTAAATTTATTATTCTTAATTAACTTTCTAAAGAAAGAATAATATAAGTATAAATAGTTAAAATTTTCACTTCCCAAACTGCCTCCACGTGTCTCAAAAATGCATTTAATGCATTCTTTAGTTGCATCCAATAAATATCATTTGACCATTTTTTTAAAAGGAAATAAGTATTTTTATTTAATATATATTTTTTCCTTTTCTATTTTTTAAATAAATAAAAAATAAAAATAGCTACAAACATAAAAATAATGTTACATAATAAGTTAAATGTTAATTTTTTGGAAAAAGAAGTTTTTTTCTTTTAGAAAAGGGTTTAGTAATTAACTTTATTTTTTATTTTTAATGATTAATAATGATTAATATAAAATATGTATAATTAACATTAATTTCATAAATATAAAATTATTTAATTATACAAATACAATTATATAATTATACATATGGTATTATGTTTCGACTACTGGGTTGATTCACCACTTCGACATGTTCAACCGACCTAATGAATTTTCTAAATAGTTCACTAGTTTGAATTTAAAAACTATAGTGTAATAACAACAAAAAGGAAAAATAAAATATAAGAAAAATACATGAGCAAGAAGATTTAAATATACATGGCAAAGCCCACACAATTTGTACTCATGCTCGATAACCATTTCGACCTACCCATCAAATATTATTTCATTCATTCATCATAAAATAGAAGGAAGACACATGAGTGACAAGATTCAAATATGTGTTGTAAAGCTCACACAATTTGTAATCATGCCTGGTAACCACTTCGGCTAACCCATCAAGGAATCTAAACATAATCAATACAACAATGCTCTCTTCCTTACCAAAATTCAACTCATTTCTACATTCAGCCATGATCAAAGTTAGACCCAATATCCAACCTACCTTTTCTCCCTTATGATTTGCAGGTCATATCAATAGGTAAAACAAAAAAAAAATCAAACTTTTTTTTATTTTCAAAATGAAATGATTGGGTTCGTAACATTTTCACATTCATTTAGATAATTCAAACATGACCCCAATTTAAGAAGAAAAAAGTGTATTGTTTGGGTGACGACCTTCATCAAAATAGTATCCTAATAAATAGATCATATTTTTGTCTTTATTATGTTTTTAAGAATCTCAATATTGATCTTAAAATGTAAAACTTTAATGGCAAATTGACTGGCGAATTGCACATTTCAAACTTGGAAGCAAATTTAACATAGAATTTACATATGACATGTCCAAAGGGCTAGATTAGATTCAAATATGACTCAAAATTAAGTTTCCAAAATAGGTAAAACAAAAATTAGAATCCAATAGTTTTCACATGCAAATCGCTAGTTTCAAACTATCACAAGAAAAGATTCCATGTATGAAACTGTTAGCTTTGGTGTATTCCCAAGAGGGGGGAGTGAATTGGAATTTTAAAATTTCTCTCCTAGGTTAAACAAGATAGTCGTATAACACAACCTAGGGTCTTTCATTCACCAATTGCATAGATGATGATATGCGAAAATTAAATCATGCGCAGCATTCACAATATAACATACATGTGCTGTAAATATAAAGTGCATAAATATAAATAGACACACGATATGTTATCGGGGTTCGGCCAATACTGCCAATATCCCCGCCTCTAACTCGCAATCCCGAGGATTCCACTAATGCTCACTTAACAGGTGGAGCGACACCAGTTACAATTAGGTCAATTAGCACAAAACTAACCTCAACCTTTATAACCAGGTCAATTAGCGGGTCTGACCTCAACCTACACCTTACCAGGATTGTGCACCTAACTTTCCTAACTGGGTCTAAGCCAATCTAGGACTATTCAACAAGGCTAGTCTTCCTCTTCAAGCCCACGCCTGGAATACAATCAATATGATTTTGTACAAATAAACGCTTCTTACACAAGCAAATATGTATCACTACGCACAATATAATCAATGCACCTCAAGTATGTATGAACTATAAGCTCGATGCTCTACGTGTGCAACCAACATTCAATAAGATGTATAATCTCAAATATGCACAAAGTGTTCTAACAAGCTAATCTTTGAAAGTAAAGTATATCAAATCTCAATATCAAATTAGTGTTTCAAAGATGCTATCAATAATATTCAAACAAACTCAAAAAATATTTTCTCAAATTGTATCAAGCACTAGAGTTGTTTGAAATCAAGCTTTGTAAAATATTTTGCACACAAAAATACATGCTAAGGTACCTTGCAATATCTATGCAAGAACCACAAGCCTCAAAGTCTTCCCACACAATATTTATCAAATAAAATCAGCGGGAGAACTTTAAGCTTTACTCTCAATAATAAAATCAAACAATAAGCACAACAAATGAGAGTATGAGCAGATGAGGATTAAGCACAAGTACTCTAAATATACTCACAACACTTGAAAGATTAAGAAAAATGAAGTTTTGGAGTGTTTGGGAGTAGTATAGGCTAAAATAGGATTTTTGAATTTGAGAGAATTTTGGCCTTAATCAATTTTCTAATCTCTACTAATTATTACAAATGAACATGTATATATAGGCAAGGTGGAATTTTTTACCGTTAGGGACTCAATGGGGATAATTAGAAAAGTTTAAAACAAGTTTAGAAAAATTAACCTAGTTTACCCCTTTTAATTTTCAGTAAAAATTAATTTAACCCAAGAGATTCGGATGGCTAAACTTCAGTTCAGTCACCTGAATAGACTCAGCCCAAAAATGCATTTTAAATGGTTCAGGTGCCTGAGCTCAAATTCGATTGGCTGAACAAAAGTCAAAAAGTTTTTGGTGTGCGATTTAGGTGCCCGAAAATACATTCAGTTAACCGAACTGAGGGATTCGGTCACCCGAGGCCTGTTTTGAACTAAAAAGTTCAGCAGCCCGAGTTGGTGAAAAGTTACTTTCTAAGGATTCGGTCGCCCGGGGAAGATAGGGTCATTTTAGGTTCTTTCTCCTAAAGCCTGGTCAAACTGTTGACATCCTAATGGTTCGGGCACCTAAGGTGATTTGAACACTTGGTGTTCGGTCGCCTAACCTCTCTCATTTTATGCCTATTATGTTCAATCCAATTCAATTTGATCCCCTGATTGAGCAAGTTATTATGGGGAGTGATTGTGCATTTGTGTTGGGACCTAAGGTCTCTCAAAGGCTTTTTTAAATACGCCAAAAAAACTGGCATCGGTCGACCTCCCTAAGACCAATCTATGGTCTTTGAGCTTTAGTTCCTACATGCATGTCATGCATTAATTATTACAAATCGTTCCTATATTACTATTACAAACCAAATATTAAACTTATAAAATTACAACAATGAATCTTCTGGGTCTTCTATTGCTTCAAACCACTGTGTGCCGCATGCCATCAATATGATCCAGTTAGTATGATCTTGCACACAAACATGAAAGCCACCAAATACAAAGAGTATTTGTCATTATCAAAACCGGAAATGACCCATAGGGTCAACAGAAACAATAAATCACACTTTGATCATTGCATATATTTTTTTGAACATCTATAGTGGATTGGATCAACTGAGGCTGATAAGTTCCTAAAAAAATAGGATTGAGTAAAGGATATCAATGCTTCTAGAAGCGAGTGGGCAAGGTTTTGCTATGTAGTTGTCGCTTGTTAAGAATTGGTCGGAGACCCAAATAATGAAATTGCCATGAGCTCTACACCAGCGAAGTTGAATTTATTTTCGAGTTTATGGAATTACTTTGGAAGGTAAATGAATTCAAGGCAAATTTTATGAAATCTCAAAAAATTATTTTAAGAGGCAAATAAATTGAGAACAAATTTTACGAAATCTAAGTGTGATTTTGAGTAAGAGAGAGAAAAAGAGGCAGAGACCAATTGGAGAGAGGAGACAAAGGGTTGATTAAGGGAGATATTTTTGACAATGAAAGAGAAAGGGGAGAGAGTGAAGTATAGATTCATGTGAAAGTCAACAAAAAAAATTAAGAGTTGAAATATAAATGCATTTTTTATGGGTTAAAATGCACAAATCAATAATATACTCCAACAACAATCAAGAAAACAAGAGTTCAACTAGTCAAAAATAGTTTTAAATTTTAAAAATTCAAAATTTTGAGGAATTAGGATTTGGAGTTTGGAGGATTCTTAAGCAAGGAAGATCTCGTTTAATATTATAGTATAGATATAGAAAGATAATTTCGATACAAGTGTGTACGTAGCAAGTCATAATCTATATTACTATAAAGTGGATTTCCCTTTCAATGTTTTTTTATAAAATTCTAAACTAACCCTTCTCTAATTGTCTTCTTATTTTTAGAAGAACTTAATTGTTGAGGGCAAATATGTAATTTTTTAAAAAAAAAAGTAACGCTTATGCATTTGTAGTTTTTAAAAGCTATTAACCAACTCACGTATCTCCATCTTGTCAAAAGTGGGAAACAATAGACATTTATAGTTTCATACTTTCATCTTCTTATGTGACTTTTGTTTTAAAAAATGGCACATAACTGCATGTAGGCACCGGGAGATGCTGAGGTTGTCGGAGACATTGTGTCAGGTACTCCTATTGTTTTACCATATAACCCATTGTTTTTAATTTGACTCAGGTACCACTCATTCATTTGTATTATTGGAATATGTTTAATTATTTGGGATTGAGATACGGTTGTTAGATGCAGAGTTGTTAGTACTTACGCTAACTGAATTAGCAATGGATTGTAAAAGGTACTTCTTATCCAGTGGGCATTTAGGAGAAAGTATCATTAGCCAACCTTGTAGTGTTAGGCTTATAGGGGGTTCGACGTGATATTGGGGCATGGATTGCGTGTAGCTAATTATGCCAACATTGTTGCTATTAAAGAGAAGTAATTTTTAAACCTTTGAGGGAGTAGGAATTCATATTTGTTGGATCACGTGTGTGCGCCCGACCACGGTTAGTGTAGGTTATTCTAGTGGAAAGGCTAATACAAACTGGTTGCCAGGGGTATGTTATGTATATCTAGTAGACATCAAAAAAAGAATTGAAACAAGTTGATATTCTAGTAGTCAGATAATTTCCAGATATTTTTAGAAAAACTACCTAGCACCAATATCTAAAGTGCCCAACAGAATGGCCCCTAGTGAGCTGAAACATTCGAAGGATCAGTTGTAGGATTTATTGAATAAAGGGTTTATCAGACCTAGTGTATCACCCTAGGGAGCTCCAGCGTTATTTGTGAAAAAGAAGGACGGGTCTATGAGGATGTGCAAAGATTATAAGGAAATAAACAAAGTAACAATTAATAACAAGTATCCTCTACCCCATATAGATGACTTATTTGATCAGTTTCAGGATACACGGGTCTATTCCAAGATTGACCTCAGGTCAGGTTATCACCAGTAAAAAGTTAAAACTAAAGATATCTCAAAGATGGCTTTCAGGCCTAGGTATGGGCATTATGAATTTCTAGTTATGTCATTTGGTCTGACGAATGCTCATGTTGTATTCATAGATTTGATGAATATAATCTTTCACCAGTATTTAGACCAGTTCGTTGTGATTTTCATTAATGACATACTAGTCTACTCGATGAGTTTTAAGAAGCATGAGACGCACTTAAGGCTAGTACTTTAGATGCTCAGGGAAAAGAAATTGTATGCCAAGTTTAGCAAATGTGAATTCTGGTTAGAGAAAGTTGCGTTTTTAGGGCATGTTATATTAGAGGATGGAATTTCAATAGATCCCAACAAGATAGAGGCAATAGTGAATTGGATCAGGCCGAGGAACGTACAGGAAGTCAAGACTTTCTTAGGACTGGCAGGTTATTATCGACAGTTTGTGTAAGGATTCTCAACATTATCAGGGCCTCTGACACGACTAACTAGAAAGAATGCCAGGTTTAAATGGGATGATAGTTGTGAGTAGAGCTTCCAGGAATTGAAATAGAGGCTCGTCACAGCACTAGTGTTGACCATTCCATCAGGAGGTTATGGTTATGTGATCTACTATGACACATCTTTGAGGGGGCTCAAATGTATTAATGCAGTAGGACAGAGTAGTAGCATATGCCTCTAGACAATTGAAGGAATATGAAAAGAATTATCCTACTCATGATCTAGAATTGGCTGTAGTGGTTCATACATTGAAGATTTGGAGGCATTATTTGTACAGAGAAAGATGTGAAATATTTTCAGACCATAAAAGTTTAAAGTACTTCTTCACACAGAAGGAGTTGAATATGCGGCAAAGAAGATGTGTTAAAATTGGTGTATTCCCAAGATGGGGGGTGAATTGGAATTTTAAACTTTTCTCCTAGGTTGAACTAGATGTCGGCTGAGTATAACAACCTGGGGTCTTTCTATCCAATTCCAAATACGCCGATAAATATAATATGCGAAAATTTAAATCAAGCGCATCATTCACATAATAACATACACGTGCGATAATATACACAAACACACGATATGTTATCGGGCTTCGGCCAACTATGCCTAAGTCCCCGCCTCTAGCTCGCAAGCCAAAGGATTCCACTAATAGCTCACTTAAGGGTGGAGCGACACCGATTACATCCAGGTCAAATTAACATAGGGCTAACCTCAACCTTAACCAGGTCAATTAGTGGGGCTAACCTCAACCTACATGCCTTAATAGGACGACACATCTAGCTTTCCTAACCGGGTCTAAGCCAATCTGGAACTATTCCAGGGCTAATCTCCCTCTTCAGGCCCGTGCCTGGAAATACAACAGATGTGTATTACAATCAAATGGCACAATGATTGTGCTTTCGTGTAAAGCAGATATGTACCCAAATGCGCGCAATAATTCAATATGTATGCTCAATGTGGTCTAGATGGTTCAACTCTTAAAAGTATTTTCTATCAGTGTAATGTATACATGAGAGTGTCAAAAAAGCAATCTTTGTATCACAAGATGTTCAGCCAATAAGTTCCCACAAAGATGTCAAGTCTCAAGTATTTCAATTAGCAGGATGTTTCAAGCATGCAAGTATCAAATGAAGTATATGCTTGGTTTGCAAAAAATGTGTAATCTTTGTATTCAACTAGAAATATGAATCAATGAACATTGCAACAAAGATTTTTCTCACACAAACAAATATCTCTTTAAAATATTCATCAAGATAAAGCACACTATATATTTGAAGGTATTTTGAAAATATTTTGCACCCAAAACAAATACAATCTTCTCAAGATCTTGCAATGAAGGTGCAAGCTTAGAAAATCTATCAAAGTCTTCTTAGGATAGACTTATCAACCAAAGTCTCTTAAGAATCCTTAGGTTGTGCTTTCAAATAAAATCGTATCTATCAAATAGAACAAGGAGAGCAAACCTTTGCAAATAGACACTCAATCCATTTACAAATGATTTAAACACTAATATAAGGTAAGCTTGAGTGAATGAGGCTAAAAAATGAGTAGTATACGGTTTTGGGTTTTCAAAGAATTCTCCCTAATCAAAGTGGCTAATCAGTTTTTAATCTTCACAAATGATCTCATATATATAGACATAGGAGGAAATATGAGCATTGGGGACCTATTGGTATTATTAATGAAGTTTAATGACGTTTAAATCATTTTAACCCTATTTAAAAAAATATTTAACTGCGATAAAAATCAAGGTAACCCGAGAGCTTCGGTTGACCAGAAATGTTTCGGTCGACCAAGTCTCATATGGTTTGTTCGACTAGGAGAATTTTGAACTAAAGGCTCGATCGACCAGGAGAGGACAATTTCTCAATTTTCCAAGGTTCGGTCGACCAGGCCATTTTGAACTAGCTCATTCGGTCGACCAGACCACTATGATTTCTCTCGAGGACCCTCAGTCGACCAAGTAGTTGGAGTAGAAAAAAGGGTCGGTCGACCAGATGGTCAAAATGTTGACCCAGGGAGGTTTCGGTCGACCGAGGCTTTTTGAACTACCTGGTTCGGTCGACCAGGGGGAATGAACTGCCTGGTTCGGTCGATCGAAAGTGCACCAAGTGTGCATTTCGGTCCCGTTTTAAAACATACGAACCCTAATGAAGTGCCTAACAAACATATGTGCAAATGTGTGTGTCCTAGGGTCACTTGGGGTCCAATTTTAAGATACCAAAAAAGTCTGACGTTGGTCGACCGAAAACCCTAAGGTCTTTCTACGGTCATTTTTCATTTACGGTTTGTTTGAGCTTACGTATTATCATGCATATGATGTGTGTAAGCTTATTACAAACCAGAGTCCTAATTACTATTACAGACCAATTTTCACAAATGAAATACATTACAACACTGAATATAAATTGGTCTTCATTCATCATTTTGCTTTATGCGCATCTTGATCATGACAATATTAATTCCTACACAAAACCTCAAATACCCATTAGATATTATGATTATTTGTCATAATCAAAATCGGGCGTGACCAATAAGGCCAACAAAATGGTTAGAGCTCATCAAGGATAATGATTGTACTATTAGTTACCATCCAAGTAAAGCTAATGTGGTGGCTGATGCTCTGAGCCGAAAATCAGGGGAAACAGCACAGTTAGTAGCACTAAATCAGCGTCCAACCCTAATGGACTTGGAGAGGCTTGGCATAGAGTTAGTAGAAAGTGATCACCAAACATTTATTGCCAACCTGGTGGTGCAGCCTACCCTATAAGAAAGGATTAAATCTGCTCAAAGGGATTACGTAGAATTAGCAAAATTGATAGCTAAAGTGTAGGACAAACAGGAAGAGGAGTTCAGTATTTCAGATGACGGAGCTCTAAAGTTCTGTATCAGGTTGTGTGTGCCTGTAGATGTGCATATCAAAAGGACAATCCTTGAGGAGGCTCACAGATCCTTATACACGGTATATCCCGATAGCACTATAATGTATAGGGATCTGTAAGAGTATTTCTGGTGCAGCGGCATGAAAAGAGAGATTTCCAAATTTGTGTAGCAATATTTGACATGCCAGCAGGTTAAGAACGAACATCAAAGACCGGTGGGACAGTTGCAGCCACTTTATATCTCGGAGTGGAAATGGGATCACATTTCTATGGATTTTGTGACGAGTTTACCACCAGTGTGGCAGGGATAGAATGCTATTTGGGTAGTCATAGATCGACTGACAAAGACCGCTCACTTTATCCCTATCAAATTCAACTACTCCATTGACAGACTAGCAGAAATATATATTCAAGAGATAGTATGATCATATGGTGTGCCAGTGTCTATAATATTATATTGAGACCCACGCTTTACGTCACGATTTTGGAGGAGGCTTTGAGGTCTCAGTTATAATTCAGCACGGTGTTTCATCCTCAAAAGGACAAGCAGTCAGAGAAGACGATTCAAATATTATAGGATATGCTACGGCCATGTGTGTTGGATTTTGGGGGTAGTTAGACCTAGTATATGCCGCTAGTAGAGTCTGCATACAATAACAGCTAGTAGACCAACATCGACATGGCACCTTATGAGGTGCTATATGGTAGGAGATTTCGTTCTCCTCTTTATTGGGATATGATAGGTGAGAGGCGAGTTTTGGGACCAGAAATAGTGCAGCAGGCATACAATAAAGTTCGGCTTATTAGAGAAAAAATCAGTGCAGCTCAAAGTCGGCAAAAGAGCTATGCAGATAATCGCCACCGAAAATTGGAATTCAAAGTAGGAGGCCATGTATTTCTAAAAATAACGTCACTGAAAGGTACTATGAGGTTTCGGACGAAGGGTAAGCTGAGCCCTAGGTTTATTGGCCCTTTCAAGATACTTGAGATAGTGGGGTCAATTGTCTACTAGCTAGCTTTAGCACTAGTTTTATTCAGAATACCCGACGTATTTCATTTTTCTATGCTAAGGAAATATGTCCCAGACGCCTCCCATATGGTCAATTATGTAGAGATAGAGCTCAGAGAATCACTGGCTTATGAGGAGATACTAGTGCAAATCTTAAATAGGAAAGAACAGGAATTGCGTAATAAGAGAATCTCATTAGTAAAAGTCCTGTGGAGGAATCATGAGGTGAAAGAAGTTTCATGGGAGCTTGAGGAAGAAATACGACAGAAATACCCGCACATATTTAGTAAGAATCATGTAGTGATCCTTAAAAAAAATTTAAAAATTTAAAAATTTAAAAATTTTAAAAATAAATTAAAAATTTTATTATTAAAAAAATTTATTAAAATTAAATTTAAAATTAATTTATTATTATTATTAATTAATATAATATTATATTATAATAATATATATATATAAACCTTCCTAAAGCATAGGCTTTAGGAAGGAAGGAAGATTTACAGAAGGAATAGAGACAGCGCCTCCATTCCCTCGTCCCCTCTCTCCCACTCTTCTCCATCCCGTCTCCAATATTCGGCCGATCGAAAATCCCAAAATACCATTGGGCTCTACTCGCCGCCACCGATACTTATACTAGAGCGGATTTATCATGGGAGCGGCGCATAGGCATATCCCTTGGGGTAAGGTTAAATCTCAAACTTACCTCAATTTCTCTTAAACTATAAGCCCCATTAACGAACGAAAATTTCCAGGAGACTCGTGGGGAGATTCTATACAATTTAGTCGGAGTGGGTTTTCGAATTGGAGCTTCAGGGTACAAATTATAAATCAGAGGTAAGTTTGATAATTTAGGCTTTTATTAGGCTATTTAGGGTATTCAAAACCTAGGGGAATTTTAGGGAAAGTTACTCTAGGGAGTGTGACGAATGATATGGTGAAATTAGAATTTCAGGGCTTAGGGGTTTTGAACATCGTAGGGCGTAGGTCGGGGTTTTATCGGGTTTTTTAGGAATCAGGTAAAGGGATTAAATTAAGTCAGTAATTTTATGAAAGTTGAATCAATTTAATTGTTACGTTTATATAAATATATTTACTTATTTATTTATTTAGTTATTTATTCATTTGGGAATTTAAAGGCTATTTTGAAAATCAACCATTCGAAAAGGATTTTACAAACCTAGGATATGTGGTATGGTATTTTTGAATAAAATAAATGGTGGAAAGCTTGTTTGTTTATATGGATATGTTACAATGTGGAAAATCGTGTGGCAGATGATTTAATTTGTATGGATTATTGTATATCTAGATTTAGGATTTTGAAATGCTGAATTGTTTGAGAAATACTGGAAATGCTTGTGAAAATATTGGAACTATTTATGAAATGTAGGAGTTTAAACTAACGGCCAATGGCCGAGTGTTATTTGATTGGCCAGGGGCCACGATTATTATTTGATAGTCGAGGATCGAGTTTTAATTGACGGCTATATGTCGAATTGTATTTGTGGCCGGGGGCTAGGTTTTTGGAATAATAGGAAATATACGTGAATTAATATTTTAAATGGTGATTTCTATTATCTAAATTGCATGATATGCTTTAGGAACTCTGGGGACCAGTGTATTGTAAGCATGGTACCGTTGTTAAAGATTTTTTATATGGCCGTGTACGCCCACACTTGTGCTGAGAGGTGTAAGGTGGCCTTGTCCAATTTGCCTACGTGAGGTGAATGCACCCCTAGGTGAGGGAAATCGGACCAGTAGTTGGAGCTGCGTGTACCCACGAAGTTTGTTAGCGAAGAGTATAGATGACTATTATCTAGGTGGATCCCCCAGGACATTAGTCCAGCCTTTGATCCGCACAACCCATGCCATGGGGATGTAAATGGCGTCTTTGTCATAGGGAGTGTCTTATATGCATATCTATTAATTTATGTGAATACGGTTAATTAATAAGATAACTTGCAGGGCTTACTGAGAAAGGTGAGTGCCCCGGTAGCAATATTGGTACTAGAGCAAATGGAAGCTACTTGTATGGGCGGGTAATCTTCCCTATCCTCGGCTAATTGTGTGTGTGAGTGTAAAATAAGAATATTTTCACAAATGTGTTTATCTGCTTAGTGAAATAATTTTTTTTTTTTTTTTTTTTTTTGTACACTAAATGCATGCTGGCCACACACTGATATTAACTTAGTCTTTCCCTTACTGAACTGTGCCTCACCCCTACTTTACAAACTATCTTTTCAGGAAATCCTAGAGATCAGGTCTAGCGGGCTAGAGGTGTAAATTTATGTAGGCAGTGTGTAGATAGAGATTTTATTTTTATTTAGTTTTATCGGATGTAATTATGTAAAAATGGATATATTTTTATATAATGATAGTTAGAACTCTGGTAATGTAAATTGAGGATTTTATATTTTATTTCCACTGCGTATGTGTGTTTTATATTTGATGAATAAGGTATCAGGTACACTAACGTCACTTAAGTAGTACTCTTGGCCCACGTGGCAGGTCAGAGTCATTACAAGTGGTATCAAAGCCTAGGTTTGCTAAGTTCAGCAGACTTTGAGGATTGATAAATTACCAGAGTATAGGTTGAGATAAGATAGGGATAGGATTGGGTAGGTTAAGATGGGTTTTAGTCTAGAAGATTGGAGGCAGAAATCTATTAACGAACTTCTGTGATTTTCTCAATCAGTTGCGAGTTTCAAAAAACCATGGTGAATCCATTGATGGTTTCATTTCTAGGTTGAGGGACTAGAACTCAGGAAATTTAGGTTGGAATATTAGGATGAGTGGGTATGTGTGTGAAGTTAATGTTAGGATGAAGATTTTTACCTCAATGGTTTGTGATAGAATTGGTATATGAATTATTAAATTAGAACTCGTATATTATATCAATTCCATTATTCCATATTTGCATTAATTATGTTAAATGTGAAATTACTAAATCAGGATATATCCTATTTACAAGATGGATTACAGGGGAAAAGATGTTGTGATTGGAGGAGATACCTCTAGCGAGGATGATGCTGATGCTTCAACAGTGCTGTGAAATATAGCACGGCAGGCTAGGAAGGAAAATAGAAGGGACTCTACAGAGCAGGATCAGCCAGTGGCAGATAGGGGTTCCATATTTTAGCAGTTCACCCAGGTGAACCAACCAGCATTTGCAAGTGGACCAAACCCGATCGCAGCCGAAGATTGGATTCAGGAAATAGAGGAGTTGCTTGGGGTGTTGGAATGTACTGAGGAGCAAAAGGTGAAGTATGCCACTTACAAACAAGTGGGGGAAGCAAAAGTATGGTGGCAAGAAAAAGTATGGTGGCGATTGGCGAAAATGGTGGAGGAGCAATGCCTAGGGCGGGCCGGCGACTATCACTTGGGGCCAGTTCAGGGAGGTTTTCTTCGACAGGTATTTCCCAGCTGTCACTCGCACAGCTAAGGTAAAGGAATTCCTACAACTGACTCAGGGGCCCATGACTATGCAGAAGTATGCAGCCAAGTTTGTGGAATTATCCTGTTTTGCTCCACACATGGTTCCGAACGAGCCGCTGAAGACACGAATGTTTGAGAGGGGGCTGAGACAGAGCATACGCACATAATTGGTGACGTTGTTGACTCAGAGCTTTTCTGAGTTGGTGGATCGAGCCATGGTAGTTGAGGCCAGCATTCAAGAGGGGGAGAGAGTGGTGAACCAGAAGAAGAGGCCCTTGCCTCAAAGGTTTCAAACCAGTACTAGCTAGGGCTCATGGAAGCGACCTGGCAGTTTCTTGGGCCAGTGACAGGAGATGGGCTACCAAGGCCATCAAGGGGGTCCCTAGCATCCTAACTATTCTAAATGCCATCAGAGGCATTGGGGTGAGTACAGGGAAGGATCAGTTGTCTGCTACCGATGTGGAGAGGCGGTACATCAGATGTGAGATTATCGTGTGGTATTGAACTATGCGCCACCGCAACCACAGTATCAAGGAGGTAACCAGGCACCCCGAGGTGGTTACCAGCGGGGTGCGGCTCGGGCGCGAGTATACTCCTTTACATTAGGTGATGCGGAGAATGCTGGCGATATGGTGACAAGTATTATTTCCATACTGTCAGATAGTGTCATTGTATTATTTGATTCAAGTGCAACCCACTCATTCGTGTCTCGGGGGTTTGTTAAACTATGTGGGTTAGGGGTTCAACTGTTAGAGACGAAGTTAGTAGTGGGCACACCGACAGGGTCAGTGCTAGTATGTAGCAAGGTTATCAGGGATTATCCAATTGAGATTTAGGGGAGAGTGTTGCCTGCTAGTTTGATAGTCCTTGATATGCATGGTTTTGATATTATTCTAGGCATGGACTGGCTAGCATCCAGCTATGTGAGCATTGACTGTTGCAGAAAAAAGGTGGTATTCAAAGCTCCTAGGGATCAAAAGTTTGTATTTGTTAGGTCGTGTGTGCATTCGGCACCACGGATCCTTTTGGTTATCCAAGCAAAGAAGTTACTTTTAGGGGGATGCCAGGGTTACCTTGCAATGGTGAAGGAAGCGCCGAAGGAGGAACTCAAGTTGGAAGATATCCCAGTGATAAGGGAGTTCTCTGATGTTTTTTTAGAGGATTTACCGAGGTTTCCTCCTGATCGGGAGGTGGAATTTGCAATTGATCTGATCCCAGGGACAGCACCAATCTCCAAATTCCCATATAGAATGGCTCCAATTGAATTAAAAGAGTTAAAGGAGCAACTACAGCAGCTATTAGACAGGGGGTTTATTAGACCGAGTGTATCACCCTGGGGTGCACCGGTGTTGTTTGTGAAGAAGAAGTACAAGTTAATGAGGATGCGCATCAACTACTAGGAGATTAATAAAGTAATAGTGAAGAACAAGTATCCATTACCCTGAATTGACGACTTTTTTTATCAGCTTCAGGGTACACAGATTTTCTCTAAAATCAATCTGCAATCTGGATATCATCAGGTGAAGGTTAGATTAGATGATGTATCGAAAACTGCTTTTTGAACTCGGTATGGCCACTACGAGTTCTTGGTTATGCCATTCAGGTTTACGAATGCTCCAGCGATATTTATGGATCTGATGAACAGGGTAGTCCACGAGTACTTAGACCAATTTGTTATTGTGTTCATAGATGATATTTTGGTCTATTCGAGGAGCCCTAAGGAGCATGAAGCTTATCAGAGACTAGTACATCAGGTACTCAGGGAAAAGAAGTTATTTACTAAACTTAAGAAATGTGAATTCTAGCTAGAGCATGTTGCATTTCTGGGTCATGTGGTATCCAAAGAAGGGATTTTAGTGGATTTGAGCAAAGTAGAGGTTGTAGTTGACTGAGTAAGGCCAACGAACGTGTAAAAAGTCATAAGTTTTCTAGGTCTTGCCGTATACTACCACCGATTTGTCAAGGGGTTCTCTAGATTATCAGAGTCTTTGACATGACTAACGAGGAAGAATATGAAGTTTGACTGGACCGACGAATGTGAGCAGAGCTTCCAAGAGTTAAAGCAGCGTCTAGTCACTGCTCCAGTGTTGACCCTTCAATTAGGTGAGGGTGGATTTGTAATTTACAGTGACACATCGCAGAAGGGAGTTGGTTCCGTTCTAATGCAGCAAGGGAAAGTCATTGTGTATGCGTCTCGTCAGTTGAAAGCGTACGAAAAGAACTATCCTACACACGACTTGGAGTTGCCAGCAGTTGTGTTTGCGCTAAAGATCTGGCAACACTATCTTTATGGTGTAAGGTGCGCGATCCTTACTAACCATAAAAGTCTCAAGTGCATATGGCTCGAGTTGATAAAGGATTATAACTGCACCATTAGCTATCACCCTGGAAAGGTGAATGTGGTAACTGATGCATTGAGCCAAAAATTTCGGGGTATGTCAGCCTCAGCAGTTATGGCTTCTTACCATATCATGATGGACCTAGAGAGGTTAGGTGTAGAATTGGTAGAAAGGAATCGTCAAGCGTTCATTTCTAGTATAGTGGTTCAACCGACTTTACGGGAGAGAATCAGAACAGTTCAGTTGAAAGATGCAGAGTTGATGGAGATTGTAGATAAGATATAGGATGAGCAGAACACAGACTTTAATGTTGCTGAGGATCAAGTTCTCAGATTTCACACTCGATTATGTATGCCAGATGACGCAAAGATAAAGAGGACAATTCTGGAGGAAGCTAGCCGCTCTCTCTATACTATTCACCCAGGTTGCACAAAGATGTATAGAAACTTGCGAGAATTGTTCTGGTGGAGTAACATGAAGAGGGAAATTGCTAAATTTGTGGGTCAGTGCTGGACATGTCAGCAGGTGAAGACAGAATACCAAAGGCCAGTGGGACCACTTCAACCACTAGACATCCCTACGTGGAAGTGCGAGCATATCTCGATGGACTTTGTATCGGGATTGCCTTCAGTGCTGCATAGGCAATATGTCATATGGGTAGTGGTTGACAGATTAACGAAGACTGCCCATTTCATTCCGGTTAGAACCAGTTATTCCAGGGATAAGCTGGCAGAACTTTATGTTCAAGAGATAATCAGAATACATGGCGTGCCCGTGTCCATTGTTTCATATTGGGATCTGTGGTTCACTTCCCATTTCTGGAAGAGTTTGCAGGGAGCGTTGGGTTCTCAACTCACTTTTAGTACTGCATTTCACCCTCAGATGGATGGACAGTCTGAACGAACCATTCAGATTCTCAAGGATATGCTACAGGCATGTATGTTAGATTTTGGGGGCAGCTGGATCCGATATCTGCCGTTGGTTGAGTTTGCATACAATAACAGTCACTAGGCCAGCATTGGAATGGCACCATATGAGGCCTTGTATGGTCGTCGGTGCTAATCTCCATTGTACTGGGATGAAGTAGGCGAGCGGCAGATTTTGGGACCAAAACTTGTTTATCAGGCCTCTACAAAGGTCGAATTTATCAGGGAAAGAATCAAGGTAACCCAGAGTTGGCAAAAGACTTCAAAGTATGGGATATGATATTCTTGAGGATTGCTCCAATGAAGGGGGTGATGTGGTATGGAAAGAAGGGCAAGTTGAGCCCAAGATACATTCGTCCGTTTGAGATTCTGGAGAGGATTGGTTCGGCGGCGTAGAGGAGAGCACTACCCCCAGCGCTATCAAGGATACACAATGTGTTCCACATGTCCATGTTGAGGAGGTATGTTCCAGACCCCTCACGTGTGATCAGTTATGAGTCGTTGGAGATCGGGGATACTCTAGCATGCGAGGAGGTACCAGTTCAAATTTTTGATCGAAAAATATAGGAACTGCGTACTAAGGATATACCGTTAGTGAATGAACTGTGACGAAATCATGCAACTGAGGAGGCTTCTTAGGAGTTAGAACGAAAATACATCAGAAGTACCCGCAACTATTCAGCGAGGGCTAATACCAGACGGGTAAGGGTATGGTTGTATATAGAGGGATTAAAGTAGGTTGTGTGGTTAGTTGTGTATGGTTTTAATTATGGATAGTCTTTGGGAAAAATTTTTATGGTTATTGTAATTTCCCAAAGGTAGGATTATAACCATGGTATTCCTCGCCATAAGTGAGGGTAGTTAAAAATGTGGGACAGGGCCACTATGTGGGTGGCTACCGACTCTTCCGTAGATAGGGATCATAAATTAACGAGATAATTGGTAGTAGTTAGCAAATTTCGAGGACAAAGTTTTTGTAAGGAGGGGAGAATGTAGTGATCCTAAAAAAAATTAAAAAATTAAAAAAACTAAAAAAAAATTTATTATTAAAAAATTAATTAAAATTAAAATTAAAATAATTAAATATAAATTAATAATTATTATTAATTAAATAATATAATAATATAATATTATAATAAAATATTTATATATACATATATATATGTATATATAAATATAAACCTTCCTAAAGTAGAGGCTTTAGGAAGGAAGGAAAATTTACAGAAGGAATAGAGACAGTGCCTTCATTCCCTCGTTTCCTCTCTCTCACTCTTCTCAATCTCATCACCAATATTCGGCCGATCAGAAATCTGAAAATACCGCTGAGCTCTGCTCACCGCCACCGACACTTCTACTGGAGCGGATTTGTCGTGGGAGCGGCAGAGGCATATCTCCTGGGGTAAGGCCAAATCTCAAACTTACCTCAATTTTTCTTATACTCTAAGCCCCATTAACGAACAGAAATTTTCAGGAGACTCTTGGGGGGATTCTCTACAATCTAACTAGAGCGGGTTTTCGAATTGGAACTCCAGGGTACCAATCCTAAATCGGGGGTAAGTTTGATAATTTAGGCTTTTATTAGGCTATTTAGGGTATTCAAAACTTAGGGGAATTTAGGGAAAGTTATTCTAGGGATTGTAACGAATGATATGGTGAAATTTGAATTTCAGGGCTCAAGGGTTTTGAACGCCGTGGGGCGTAGGCTGGGGTTTTATCAAGTTTTTCAGGAATCAGGTAAGGGGATTAAGTTAAGTCAGTAATTTAATGAAACTTGAATCAATTTAATTGTTACGTTTATATAAATATATTTATTTATTTATTTATTTATTTATTTATTTATTTAGTTATTTATTCATTTGAGAATTTAAAGGCTATTTTGAAAATCAACCGTTCGAAATGAATTTTACAAACCTAGGATATATGGTATGGTATTTTTGAATAAAATGAATGGTGGAAAGCTTGTTTGTTTATATGGATATGTTACAATGTGGAAAATCATGTGGCAGATGATTTAATTTGTATGGATTATTGTATATCTGGATTTGAGATTTTGAAATACTGAATTGTTTGAGAAATACTGGAAATGCTTGTGAAAATATTGGAACTGTTTATGAAATGCAGGAGTTTGAACTGACAGCCAATGGCTGGGTGTTATTTGATTGGCCAAGGGCCAAGATTATTATTTGACTGTCAAGGACCGAGTTTTGATTGATGGCTATATGTCGGATTGTATTTGTGGTCGGGGGCCAGGTTTTTGAAATAATAGGAAATATATGTGAATTAATATTTTAAATGGTGATTTCTATTATCTAAATTGCATGATATGCTTTAGGAACCCTGGGGAACAGTGTATTGTGAGCATGGTACCGTTGCTAGAGACTTGTTATGTGGCCATGTTCGCCCACACCTGTGCTGAGAGGTGTAGGGTGGCCTTGTCCGATTTGCCTACGTTAGGTGAATGCACCCCTAAGAGAGGGCAATCGGATCAGCAATTGGAGCTGCGTGTACCCACGGAGTATGTTAGCGGAGAGTATAGACGACTATTCTCTAGGTTCATCCCCCAGGACATTAGTCCAGCCTTCGGGCCGCACAACCCGTGCCATGGGGATGTAAATGGCATGTTTGTCACAGGGAGTGTCTTATATACATATCTGTTAATTTATGTGAATACGGTTAATTAATAAGATAACTTCGAGAGCTTACTGAGAAAGGTGAGTGCCCTGGTAGCAGTAATGGTACTAGAGTAAAGGGAAGCTACTTGTATGGGCGAGTAATCTTCTCTATCCTCGGCTAATTGTGTGTGTGAGTGTAAAATAAGAATGTTTTCAAAAATGTGTTTATCTGCTTAGTGAATTGGTATTTTTTTTATTTTTTTGTACACTAAATGCATGTTGGCCACACACTGATATTAACTTAGTCTTTCCCTTAATAAGTTGTGCCTCACCCCTACTTTACAAACTACCTTTTTAGGAAATCATAAAGATTAGGTTTAGCGGGCTAGAAGATCTGGGCTAGAGGTGTAAATTTATGTAGGTAGTGTGTAGATAGAGATTTTATTTTTGTTTAGTTTTATGGGATGTAATTATGTGAAAATGAATATATTTGTGTATAAAGATAGTTAGAACTCTGGTAAAGTAAATTGAGGATTTTATATTTTATTTTCGCTGCGTATGTATGTTTTATATTTGATGAATAAGGTATCAGGTACACTGACGTCACTAAAGTAGCACTCCGAGCCCACATAGCGGATCAAAGTCGTTACAAATCAGCAGTAATCAGGAAAAGATGCAGGTAAGTATGTTAAGTTTCTTTTGTGCAAGTTAGTTAGGATATGTAATAATTTTATGTTAGCAGGTAGTATTTTAGTTTGGGAGAATTTTTCTTTTATGTATTTGTAATCTCCCAGAACCCTGAATGTAACCATGGTATTCCTCTGCCACAAGTGAGGGTAAATAAAAAATAAGTAGCCCATTTTCCTCCAAGGATGATGTTCAATACAGATAGTAAATTTCAAGGACAAAATTTATAGGGATGGGAGAATGTAGAGACTCAAAGAATTGTAGAAATTAAGTAAATAAAAGAAAGGAGATAAGAGGATTTTTCAAAGGGAATTCAGCAGGGTCTCATTGACGAATGCAGAGTGCTCGTCAACGAACTAGCTTCTTGGGCATGTTGACGTGGATGCATGTCTCGTGGACGAGAATTCACCGAGAGGGTTATTCTCAAGGCCTAAAACTCATCGACGAGGGTCTATGCTCATCAACGAACCTCCTTCTTGGACTCGTCGATGAGGCGCCTTGGCTCATCGACGAAGCCACGTGGACAACACTCTATAAATAGGTTCAAATTACATTTCCATCTAGAAAACCTACATGCAAACACTTTCTCTCTCTAAAAATTCGCCCCTCTGACTTCTCTCTAGGTTTTTGGCTTCATTTTTGTTGGTTCGATGATCAAAAGTCGCCACGCTACTCCTGGGAAGATGCTCTTCAAGTCTGCTGGAGTAGTTTGTTGGTTAGGCCAACTTGGGCACCATCCTAAAATCTGGGTAAGCTGGTTATTTTAAGTTTTATAAGGTATTTGGTGTTTTTGAACTGAGGAAAATGCTTTAGAAAGAGCAACACTAAAGTTTTATTGGGAAAAATGTAATTTCAGGGTGTTGAGTTGCAAACACCACAGAAGTAGGTTTGGTTATTTTGTAGACTTCTCACTAAGTCAAGTAAGGGGATAACTTAAGTCAACCTTTTTCATGAAATTATTTATTATTATACAGTATTTATTTTTAGGAAAATATGCATGTTATAGAACTATGTTTGGGAATACTGATGTTGAACAGGGAAATGATTTTAGCACATTTTATAAGAAAATATGATTTCAGAACAAATTATGAGTTTAGAAGGCTACTTACATTTGTGTGGCATGAGTATAATATTTCCATGAAAATTGTGTTATATTGAAATTGAAAGCAAAGGTGAAGTCCCAAGAGGGGAGTGAATTGGATTTAAAAATTTTCTTTTAATTCTTTTCAAGAATCCTTAACTTCTTTTTATTCTTTTAATGAATTCTTTACTTCTTGTTGAATTATTCAAATAATAAATACTTCAAAACAAAATTCAATCCACAACCAACAAAGTACTTAACCAATCAATCAACCAATCAATTTTTCAATCATCCACAATATTCAAACTAAGATAGAAGATTCAGCTTGTGTTTGTTTGTAGCCCTATAGTTAATTAATTTGCTTTCTTAAAATGAGGTGCAATATAAAATCCAATACTCTTTTGAAAAGCTTAGACGTTAAATAAACTTTTAGTTTAAAGAGTCTTTGAGTGTTTCACCAATCAACATACTCCCTTACGGTTTCCGCAAAGAATGGATCAACCATCGTACTCCCTTTCGGTTTTCACAATCCTAAAAACAAATTAAGCCTAAGTTTACTTAATATCAAATCCACGTAATGTTTATGATTAAGGAATTTAAAACATCCATGCAGTATATATATATATATGCTGAAAATAAAGAGCAAAGGAAAGAGAGAGTGAGACCATGGTTTTTATGAGGTTCGGCTTATAACTAGCCTACATCCTTGCCTTTGGCAAACCACCAAAGGATTCACTAAAACCTGTTCTTTTGCTGGGCGAAACAACACTGTTTACACACTCCTTTGATTAGGCTAGATCCCGCCTCTCCAAACGATATACCCTCGTTTGGCCACTCCTTCAATTAAGCTAGAGCAGCACCTCTCTAGGCGATATCTCCTCGCTTAGCCAATGATCAAACAATCCTGGAATCGTCATAATCTACAAGAGATACAACAAATAGATGTGTACAAAGAGTGTTCTTAGATAAAGCTGATTAGTACAATTGAAAACTAATATACTTCAATTCAAAATATCAATATGAAATACAATTGAAGCTCAACAGAGATTTCACCAAGTTTTCCTTCTAGATGAGAATCAACAATTCATAAACACATAGAAGGATTGATCAGTTGCTTCCAAAAAATCTCATTCATTCAAATGTGTAAAGATGAGAGCATGAGAGCTTTTAAAAGTACGAGAGTTTCAGCTTTGAGAATTGATTTTCAATTGCTTGGTATAATTTAATTTGAAAAACCATGTATTTATAGAGTTAGTTTCTTTAGAGCTTTTAAGAGTATGAGAGTTTCAGCTTTGAGAATTGATTTTCAATTTCTTGGTATAATTTAATTTGCAAAACCATGTATTTATAGAGTGAGTTTCCTTATCTCCCAAGTTGCTTGGAGTGTCCCAAAGTTTTTTATAACTTTTAGATTTAAAAAACTAATTTTTGGAATTTTCCCATTAAAGTTCAAAATTTAAATTTCGTAGGGTCATTTGGCTGACCAAGCGACTGGGTGAGTGCTTATACAGGGTCAGCTGACTGGATAGATGACTAAGACCTTTCTATCTCCCAAAAATTAATTATGTTAAATGGTCAGTCGGCTGACTGAACACAGATCATTCTGGTCAATTGGCTGACTAGACAATTTGCTGAGGTGTTGACAGCCTCGACTCCACTTTAGTATTTTGGTCATAACTTTTTTTATACAACTCCAAATTAGTTGATCTTGGTATCAATAGAAATATAAGAGAAAATTCCACAATTTTCATGTTGAACATTTTTTAAAATAAGGAGTTTTTTATATATAAAAATGCTCATAAATGCGGATGTAGAAAAAAATAACAGCATTTGGAAAATCCTCTTTTTGGTGTTTTTCATTCCAAAAATAATTTTAACCATTTTGAAATATCTTTTGACCTTATAACAATATTTTCCAAGTATTTTAAAAGGTATCTAGGTCCAAGTAATTATCCCAAAAGCTTCTTGTATCCATGTTGAAATCGAATGAAGTACTTACATAAAGACTTCTTAGATTTTTGACATTCTTAAACACTTAAGTCTTTAAGCTTTGTCTTGGCTCTTTCTTCAAGCTTTAATATCAAGTTCATCCTCTCATAGTCGTCAAGCTTTAATATATCATCCATGCCTTTAAGTATTCTTTAAGCTTCATATGATTATGTTCCTTTGAAATATAAGTTTCAGTTTATCCTTGTGAGTACTTGACCTTGCTTTCACATATGTGAGATTTGAAATATCATCACTCAACCAAATATGTAAAGTTCCACTTGCTTGTTAGCATCAAAATAGGATGTTAAGCCTTGTAAGGCCAACAGATATATTATGATTTTTCTAAGATAAGTAAGTTATAGCAATTTTTAGGAAAACCCTAAAAACAGTACAGGAACTATGGTTTTAAGATTATGTTAAATAGTGAAAGAATTTATGTTTATTATGTTATAAATTATGTCGGCATAAATGCCATAATTTTTATATTATGAATTATGCCGGCGTAAATGTCATGACTTTTACGTTATGAATTATGCCGACATAAATGCCATGATTTTTACGTTATGAATTATACCGACATTGATATCATGATTACGTATGATATGTAAGAAATCATGAAATATGTTTATGTAAAATATTACTCTGAAATACGAAACAACTATGTTTTAATATGGAATGTATTATATGTTATCAAATCCCAGATAGCTTAGTTCAGTTTTATGAAGCACAGTACCGTAACTATATGTTCACGTTTATGTTTACGTTAGTGCTACCACACATCTTATATAGAGTGTGGGAGATGGCAGTTGATGTTGCTTTATGGGAGTGTCATAGTTCCCCTTATAGTTCGGCACAGGTGGAATAGGCCCATCGTACTTACACACCTATGTTTGACTTAGCATGGTCAGCCAGCCATTGTTAGGTCCCACCTTCGAGCTACACAACCCTGTCATGTGGGGGTAAGACATGACAATAGCTAACTATCTATCCTGGGTAATATTTCAAGTATGGTATAGTCCTATAAGATGATTTTCCTGTACAGAAATTTAGTATGTTAACCTATGTTATGACAAATCATGTTTTATTTAGATATGATACAAACTGTTTTTACCAGATAAGAATTATGTACTGTTTATATGTGTATCATGGATAATACTCATGTTGGCACACACTGATATTAGTTTATCTCCCTTAGTAAGAGGTGTCTCACCCCAACATTACAAACATTTTAGGAAAATCCAAATAGGCAGGTTGACCGAGCTCCGTAGCAGTAGAGATTGATGAATTACCCTGTCCAAAGGGTAAGTTGGTGAACTAGGGTCAGATTATTTTTGGGTTATGATCCTAGATTGACATTTTGGTCCTTTTGGGATGTTTGTACTTATATGACAGAATTAGTAAAACTCTGGTATTGTGACTGGTTAGATGGTATGTATGTAATTTATGTTTTCCACTGCTTAGGTATCAGAGATGTATGACAGATATTTCCTTGGTACCCACGGGTCCGGGTTAATCATGATTAGTCCAGATTATAAGTAGGTTAATAGGGTTATTATGTATGTTGTTATATATATAAAAATAAATAAATATGGAAAAATAGGTAGGTCGTTACAACATATTTCATTGTCATATAATATGTAGCTAGCATAGAGCCCATGCTATGCATTGGTTATGACTTCAAATATATTTAAAATATCAACTAAATTACAGGTCTTGAAAAAAATTGTGATATTCTAACTTTGTTTTGAATTATAAAATTTGAATAACTGAATGACCCATTATTGATGCATCTTAACCAAGTCCTAACTTGTCTTTATAAATCTCCTAAATCTACAAATACTTCTTCTCTACCTATTGATAGCTTTGCTTCTTTTGAGAGTGAATGGTTCTAGAGTTGCTTCCAAGAGAGAGAGAGAGAGAATGAAATGGAGAGTAAAATTTTCACAGAGAGAGAGAGAGAATGAAATGGAGAGTAAAATTTTCACTTTTGAATGCCTCACATTCTCCTATAGGGAGTAAGGATTTAAATTTATGATTCTTTAATTAACTTTTTAAAGAAAGAATAATATAAGTATAAATAGTGAAAATTTTCACTTCCCAAACAGCCTCCACATGTCTCAGACATGCATTTAATGCATTCTTTAATTGCATCCAACAAATATCCTTTGACCATTTTTTAATAAGGAAATAAGTATTTTTCTTTAATATATATTTTTTCCTTTTCTACTTTTTAAAGAAATAAAAAATAGAAATAGCAACAAACATAAAAATAATGTTACATAATAAGTTAAATGTTAATTTTTTGGAAAAAGAAGTTTTTCCTTTAGAAAAGGGTTTAGTAATTAACTTTATTTTTTATTTTTAATGATTAATAATGATTAATATAAAATATGTACAATTAGCATTAATTTTATAAATATAAAATTATTTAATTATACAAATACAATTATATAATTATACATATGACATTATGGTCATAATGGTTCCACTACTGGGTTGATTCACAACTTCAACCTGTTCAACCGACCTAATGAATTTACTAAATAGTTCACTAGTTTGAATTTAAAAACTATAGTGTAATAACAAAAAAAAATAAAAATAAAATAGAAGGAAAATACATGAGCAACAAGATTTAAATATACATGGCAAAGCCCACACAATTTGTAGTCATGCCCGATAACCATTTCGACCTACCCATCAAATATTATTTCATTCATTCATCATAAAATAGAAGGAAGACACATGAGCGACAAGATTCAAATATGTGTAGTAAAGCTCACACAATTTGTAATCATGCTCGATAACCACTTCGACATGCCCATAAAGGAATTAAACATAATCAATACAACAATGCTCTGTTCCTTACCAAAATTCAACTCATTTCTACATTCAGCCATGATCAAAGTTATACCCAATATCCAACCTACCTTTTCTCCCTTATTATTTGCAGGACATATCAATAGGCAAAACAAAAAAAAAAAAAATCAAACTTTTTTGTATTTTCAAAATGAAATGATTGGGTTCGTAACATTTTCACTTTCATTTAGATAATTCAAACATGACCCCAATTTAAGAAGAAAAAAGTGCATTGTGTGGGTGACGACCTTCATCAAAATAGTGTCCTAATAAATAGATCATGTTTTTGTCTTTCTTATCTTTTTAAGAATCTCAATATTGATTTTTAAATGTAAAACTTTAGTGGCAAATTGACTAGTGAATTGCACATTTCAAACTTGGAAGCAAATTTAACATAGAATTTACATTTGACATGTCCAAAGGGCTAGATTAGATTCAAATATGACTTGAAATTAAGTTTCCAAAATAGGTAAAACAAAAATTAGAACCCAATAGTTTTCACATGCAAATCTCTAGTTTCAAACTATCACAAGAAAAGATTCTATATATGAAACAGTAAATATCACACTTTAATCATTGCATATATTTGCTTGAATGTCTTCAATGGATTGGATCAACTGAGGCTAATAAGTTCCTAAAAAATAGGATTGAGTAAAGGAGATCAATGCTTCTGGAAGTGAGTCGGCAAGGTTTTGCTATGCAGTTGTCGCTTGTTAAGAATTGGTCGAAGTCCCAAATAATGAAATTGCGATGAGCTCTACACCAACAAAGTTGAATTTATTTTTGAGTTTATGGAATTATTTTGGAAGGTAAATGAATTCGGAGCAAATTTTATGAAATCTCAAAAAATTATTTTAGGAGGCAAATAAATTGAGAACAAATTTTACGAAATCTATGAGTGATTTTGAGTAAGAGAGAGAAAGAGAGAAAAAGAGGATACGCCAATTGGAGAGAGGAGATAGAGGGTTGATTAAGGGAGATATTTTTTAAGAGAGAGGGGAGAGAGTGAAGGATAGATTCATGTGAAAGTCAACAAAAAAAATTAAGAGTTGAAATATATATTCATTTTTTATGGGTTAAATTGCACAAATCAATAATATGCTCCAATAACAATCAAGAAAACAAGAGTTCAACTAGTCAAAAAATAGTTTTAAATTTTAAAAATTCAAAATTTTGAGGAATTAGGATTTGGAGTTTGGAGGATTCTTAAGCAAGGAAGATCTCATTTAATATTATAGTATACATATAGATAGATAATTTTGATACAAGTGTGTACGTAGCAAGTCATAATCTATATTACTATAAAGTGGATTTCCCTTTCAGTGTCTTTTTTATAAAATTCTAAACTTACCCTTCTCTAATTGTCTTCTTATTTTTAGAAGAACTTAATTGTTGAGGGCAAATATGTAATTTTATTTAAAAAAAAAATAACACTCATGCATTTGTAGTTTTTAAAAGCTATTAAACAATAGACATTTATAGTTTCATACTTTCATATTATTATGTTACTTTTGCTTAAAAAATGGCACATAACTGCATGTAGGCACTCTATAATTTCTCTCTTTTAAAGTGTGTAGTTGGCAAAAAAAAAAAGTGAAAATTGAAATCTTTTTCTCCACATCTCACCTGTTAACCAAAAGTCTTCTACAAATAGTATGATTATTGAATAAATCCACTACACATCTTTTATTATTGAATTAGTAATGACAATTTAGTAGAGATCCATCGAGTTGGAACATAAAAGTGACTCTTTTATAACCATGTCAAGTTTTTAGACAAGGTAAGCTAGAAATCTCCTTCTTGATGGTTTTGTCGTAACATACAACCCTAAATAACCATGAAAAAAATGTCTTCAAAACAACAATTCTTTTGGGTAGAAACAAAAAGCACATATAACTCGAAGATTGGTTTTACTTTACAATGGATTATTTTACTTTACATTGATATGAGAAACTAATTACGAGGTTGTGTGATGGATTCAAAAAGGAGTTTTGATAAAATTTGGGTAACAAATCCTGAAACCCATATGCTATGGATTAAAATACTTTTAATTGGTTTTTTTATTAGTTGATGTTTTCATCTCAGATGCAAGTCGATTGCCGCTAACTAAAAATTTATTAGTGTCATTCGATAATCTTGCACTACTCACAAAATCAGTCTACTTATTTGTCAATCACCTGGATTAACTTTGTCAGTCACTTGGACGGACAAAAAAACTTGATTTTTCATTTTGTTTCCAATTTCTTTTTGCTCTTTTGCTTTCTCCAAAATAATTTAAGACTTCTGAAAAATATTTTTCAAGGTTTTCCAAAACATGGTCTCTAAGTCAATGAGTTTCTTAATGAACTTCAAATTCAATCAAATTATCATTTGAATGAAGAACTTACATAGAAACTCTCTTAAGATTTAATTCTATTCAAAGCTTGGAGTCTTCATGCTTGTCATTCGCTTAGTCCATCTTGCCTCTAAGCTTCAATTCTCTAAGCTTCCATCAATTCTCTAAGCTTTCATCAAGGTGTATTTGGAAAATGTTCTTTAAGCTTTCATTTCTTTTTCATGTATTATTGCAATGAGCTTTGTGATAACTTTGAACTTGAGCTTAAAAACCTTATTCCTTAAGTATCATCACTTTCAACAAAATGTGATAAATTACCTTTTATTTGTTACCATCTAAACAAGATTTGTAAGTCATGTTAGGCCTACACATACTAATGGCATAACATAAGAACAAAAAAAACGCCAAACAAGCATATATAAACAAGAAATATGGTATAATAAGGCTACTATGGTCTGGCAGCTCGCATCATAAAACTTTGATTCCTTGCTTGCCATGATGAAGTGCCGGCAGTCGGCGGGGGTCCAACCTGCAGAATGTGGCTATAAGTCTATTTATAAACCCTCCATTTAAATTCAAATACAAATTCAATTCAAAATTCAATTTCAATTTCAATTTCAAAATTCAAATTCAAATTCAAATTTAAACCGCAACAATGTTCTAGGGTTTTCCTTCTTTTCCGCCGCTACTATGCGTCGCTAGCGACCATCTCATCACTATTCTGCAACTAGGGTTTCACCTTGTTTTCGCCACTGCTATGCGCCGAAACTGTGCCTGCCTCTCGGATGAACCTGCGACAGATTACAGAATCCAATGCCTCCATAATCGAAGTTCACATGCTACAAGTGCCTCCTTCTTGGATGAGGCTGCATCAGATTACAGAATCATATGCCTCCATAATCCAAAGTTCAAATGCTACGATTTTTTAAACAATCGCAATCACAAACCATACATTCGTGTGACCATAATAATCGGGCAGACCACTGAAAACAAAAGTTAGCGCATCCACACGTTCTACACTACGCATGCACTAGTTCGAAACTGATGAACATGGTATTATTATCCATATACAGTATCAGTCGAGGCTCTAATACCAATTGAAGGGGCCTGCTGTGGAATAGCCCTAAGATCTGGCTGTAGTGCATACGGATAACAAAAAAAATGACCTTGAATACCCGGGTTAAACAAAAATTGGATCTTTCAAACCCCGATCACAATAAAAATTCGATCTTGCAAATCTTAATTACATGATTAGGATCATACCTGCGAGATCTCTCTAGTTTGATCTTGAATCTGCAAGCACAAAGAAGAATTCACGAATCTACAAACACGAAGAGGAACTCCTGGATCTACGAGATCGAAGAAGAATTCTTGATGACAACCAAGGATCTTCTACTGTATTCCTCGAACATGCCTGGCTCCTCAAAGAGTGGACTCATCAGCTGAGGCTAGGGTTTGCTTCTCATAAAGACGTCTGCCTCTGTGTGTGCATATTCGTCTAACCCTTGCCGTTGAATGGAGCGCATGTATATAGGCTACAGTGAGGACATCTGGGCAAATATGACTAAGGCTCCCAACGTAATTAAGAATTCCTATTCTGACCTGAATTAATTCTTAACTTCGTTAATTACAATTCATACCACTAAAGAATTATAATTGCACTCTCTGTCATATTTGAAATTACATTTCGAGCTCCTATCATTAAATGCTTATTTATCTCCATGTAAAGATTACAGATACCCATTAATTAAATTAAATTACTGTCAATTTAATTAATTGACATATCAATTCCCTCAAACCTTCCACTTAACTTATTTGATGTGTCGGACTCAAAATCCACCAGCAGGGTTTGACACAATCAAAACTTATAAGCTTCCTCAAGGGGGTATCATCAATCCCAATACAAAGACGTGGATTTCATCAACAATTAATATTCACCATACACATAATGCCATTACCCAACTCACTGAGTTTATTGACCAGTAAAGAATCTCACTTTTCTATGAATCAAAGTAATAAACACTACATGCACGTGTCCAATAATCATATTAAGATTAAGTGTAACGACCCAAAAATTACACCATTTTTTCCACATAAAATATAATTTACTCAGATACCCTTGTAATACCTACTACAATCGTCTCAAGCCCAGTTGGCACTGAGGTATCCCTATACATAAACCAACACACCTATACAGCGAAAAACATAAAGTCATACATCCATATTTACAATACCAGAATTCAGTATTTCCAAACCATACATACATATTTACACATCATCCCAGTATCAGCTACTCAAAAATGCAATCCCCTTAATACACTTACCCTATAATAGGGCAGTACAAAAGATCTCTCTATCCGCGAGCCTGATCTACTCGCCTAACTGGATCACCAGAAAAATGTTAAATCACTGGGATGAGACAACACTCAGCAAGTGGAAATATGCTAATACTAGCATGTGGCGACCAAGTTGCATAAATATTATAAGGACAATATGTGAAACTATATAAGTCGGTAAATCAATATATGGTATAACTCACATTTATCATAGTTTAAAGTATAACTATTATATCTGAACTTTCTATTTTTCATACTTCTAGTATCATACTATATTTGCTAAAATTCTGTAAATCTGTATACATATACACAACTAAGATTTTACCCTGGAAAACTGTACGTCATGATTTAACCCCTCATGACAGAATTGTGCGGCCCGTAGGCGGGACTTAATCCTGGTTGGCCTACCAGGTAAGTCATTTGTACTCTACCAATCCTCAGTTCGGCCAAACTGCGTCCTCTCCTAGGCACGAAATTGGTAACTACCTCATCATACTGGCCTCCTTAACCCAAAGTATTAGGGAGAATGCAAACTCTCCACAGGCACGATTGACGGAATCCACATACTATCTAAGATATGTGGTTGTACTCTGATATGAAAATATCAACGGTATCGTGTTCTACTAACTGAACATAACTTGATTCATCAGGTTCTGATATTGTATATACTATTTCTATAATTATCCTACTCTTTTCATCATGTTTCCAAAATAATCATAACACTATAAATATGAACTGAAAATACTATAATATCTAAATAAAATAACTTGTTAGAATTGGTGTATTCCCAAGAGGGGGGGTGAATTGGAATTTAAAAACTTTTCTCCTAGGTTAATCTATCCCACAACAGTATATACACAACCTTGGGACCATCTATGCAATTTCCAAATGCGTAGGTAAATATAATGTGGAAATTAAGTCATGCACATCATTCATACCATAACATATACATGCGGTAAATATAAAGTGCTGAAATGTAAACAGACACACGATATGTTATCGGGGTTCGGACAACTGTGCCTACGTCCCCGCCTTTAGCTCGCAAGTACGAGGATTCTACTAATTGCTCACTTAAGAGTGGAGCGATACCGAGTACAACAAGGTCAATTAGCACAGGGCTGACCTCAACCTTAACCATGTCAATTAGCGCGCCTGACCTCAACCTACACGTCATAACAGGATGGAGCACCTAGCTTTCCTAACCGGGTCTAAGCCAATCCGGGACTATTCCAGGGCTAGTCTCCCTCTTCAGGCCCATGCTTGGAAATACAACAGATGTGTATACAATCAAATGGTATAGTAATTGTGCTTTCGTGTAAACCAAATATGTACCCAAATACACGCAATTACATACACCACAAATGATATATATGTAAGCTCAATGTGGTCTTAAGATGTCTACTCTCAAATAGATTTACTATCAGTGTAATGCATATGTGAGAGTGTCAAACAGGCAATCTTTGTTTCACAATATATTCAACCAATAAGTTCACACAAAGATGTCAAGTCTCAAGTATTTCAATCAGCATGATGTCTCAAGCAAGCAAGTATCAAATGAAGTGTATGCTCGGTTTGCAAAATATGAGATTAATCTTTTGTATTCAACTAAAGATATAAATCAATGAATATAGCAACAAAGATTTTTCTCACAGAAACAAATATCTCTTTAAATATTTATCAAGATAAAGCACACTAGATATTTGAAAGTATTTTGAAATTATTTTGCAGCTAAAAACAAAAACAATTTTTTCAAGATATTGTAATGAAGGTGCAAGCTCAAAAGATCTATCAAAGTCTTCTTAGGATAGACTTATCAACAAAGTCCCTTAAGAATCCTTAGGTTTGGCTCTCAAGAGAATCATGTCAATCAAATAGAACAAGGAGAGCAAACATTTCCAAACAAACACTCAATCAACTTATAGAGGGTTTAGACAATAGTAGTAGGTACGTATGAGTGAATGGGGCTTAGATCTGAGTTTTATGGATATTTGAACTTGAGAGAGAATTTTTAATCAAGTAGGCTAATCTCCTTTACTAATCTTCCCAAATGAAGGGGTATATATAGACATACTATGATTTTTAACTGTTGGGGGCCTATTAGGGATTGTTACAAAAGTTTAATGGCATTTTAAGCATTTTAACCCTATTTAAAAATATTAACTGTGGTAAAAATTGAGGAGCAACCCGAGAGGTCCGGTCGACCAGATCTCATATGGTTCGGTCAACTAGGAGGATTTTAAACTAAATGGTCAATCGACCGAAAGTACCTTTCCAAAGGCGATTTTTCTATTTTACCGAGGTTTGGTCGACCGGACCAATTTGAACTAGCTGGTTCGGTCGACCAGACCGCTGGGATTTTTCTCGAGGACCCTCGGTCGACTAGGTAGTTGGAGTACAAAATTGGCTCAATCGACCAGATGGTCAAAATGTTGACCCGAGGAGGTCTCGGTCGATCGGGGCTTTTAAACTACCTAGTTCGGTCGACCAGGGCCTTGGTCAACAATTGACTCCGATCCGGTTCGGTCGACCAGACCAAAATGAACTGTGTTGGTCGATTGACCGAAAGTGCATCAAGTGTGCATTTTGATCCCGTTTCGAAACATACAAACCCTATTCAAGTGCCTAATACATGCAAGTGCAAATGTGTGTGTCCTAGGGTCACTTAGTGTCCAATTTTGAATACACCGAAAAAGTCTGGTGTCGGTCAACAACCCTAAGGTCTTTCTGTGATTATTTCTCATTTATGGTTTGTTTGAGCTTACGTATTATCATACATGTGATGTGTGTGAGCTTATTACAAACTAGAGCCCTAGTTACTATTACAGACCAATTAAATGAAATATATTACAACACTGAATAGAAATTGGTCTTCAGACTTTGCTTGTGATTGCACAAAACTTCAAACACTCATTAGATACAATGAGTATTTGTCATAATCAAAATCGGGCGTGACCTATAAGGTCAACATTCTCCCCCTTTTTGATGATGAAAAATACGATTGGCAAAAATATGGAGTTAAGCCTAAGATGGCTCTCCCTCTCACAATATGCATCCAATTTAAACGAGCCCATTATTAAACAAGCCCATCATTATCATTTTTGCCCCCTTTCCATCTCCCCCTTTTGGCAACAACAAAAAGGGCAATATGAATTAAAGTTCTAGGCAATGAGTGATTATTACATTTATACAAGAATAATTTTGGAAAGAATTTTTGAAAATTTTGATTGAGTGTCGTTTGTAAATTGGACTTTCCAAAAGAAAACCTGTATAAGTGCAACCTGTTTGAGTGGAAATATATCCTAGAAAATTATTCACAATTATTCAAATAGTTCAGTATGGTCCAATCAAGCAAATAGAATGTCAATATGAACATGCATTTGGACAAGTTGTGCAACATAGATGATAAGCATGCTATAGAAGTATAAAGTGTGCACACAATCAATAATTATCTTTTGCAAAGCCTAACGCAAGAAAATTAGTCAACAATATACAGATTTGCTAAGACTTGGAAAGTTCCCATGAGAAAGCTCCCCCTAACAGTATGTAAGTTGGTCCAATTCTTTTAAATATATATGTGCACAAACAACCCAAAGTGTTTATCATTTCAACGCAAATGAAGTAACTGTGATAATTTTTAGATGTTGCACACACAGGAATGTTCCAAATATTTGGGCAATATCTACAAAAAATTCAGCAGCGTGCTGGCTATAATCAGGACGTTTCCCAAAAATTTTACCTGCACAAAACAGTTCTCAAACAGACAGTATCATAGAAGCAAGGCATACGAGAACCTATCATCTACTAGCAGGCAATACTCAACAACTGCATCCGCCATGCAGTAGGCATTTTATACTACTCATGCACTTCAATAAGATAGACATTTAACCATAAACGCATGCAAATCAAGGTACTGCTGATATATATCATAATCAAAATAGGGTAGTGTACCATAGTGTCATGAGAATACAATATAAAAATAAAAGTTGTTTTTAGTACAGACCAGATGAAATAAAATAGAATGAATCAACTCCACATTCTAGTCTGCAGACAACTCTAGAGTCTAGAACTCCCCTCCATCATCTCCTCCATCACCATCGTCGGCGGCATCAAAGTCGAAGTCTATAGCCATCCGATCTCTCTCATCCTGTATCTCCTGAATGCGGTCACTCAGCTCACTGAAGCTAGTTGTCACAGACCGCTCCAAATCTGTAAAGCGGCTGGCAGTGGAGATGGAGAACTGCTGGAACTCCTCCCAAAGTGTAATGGATGACGATGCCAAGTCCTGCAAGTCTGACTAGATTGATCCTCGAAACTGTGTGAACAAGTTAGACAAATTGGTGATCGCAGCCATAAGATCCAAGTTTGATGGCTGCGGAGGCTGTGGTGGCTCCTGTGGGGCCTCTACCTATGCTTCTGCTGCTCTAAAGGGCATCCAAATATTCCCAACAAGCTCGTACCCCATCAGTCTTAGGGTCACGCCAGAGAAGGGGTCAGTAGGTCATCTCCTCTTTAGTGAAGCCACATTTGACCTCGTGACTCCAATGTTCCTAAATAACTTGTTCAGAATGCCCCCATATGGCATTATCACTCGGTGGCCAATCGTCTTGGCCATCATCTAACGGATTACTAAACTGGGCAGATCTAACATCTTCCGAGCGAATAGACACCACATAATAAAGCAGTCCAAAAATGATATGTGCACAATAGATCCCACCTTGGGCAAGACATTGTATGTGATCAGGTGGTGCACTATCTTAGCCTCTAAAGTGAACTGTCTGTACTATGGAGGGTGGTTCTGGCTAGCAGTACCAGGGTTAGACAGGGTTAGGTTTGCGAATATGGCGACTATAAATTCCTGCTCAAAAATCCAGGAGTTTACCACATCGGGGCACTCAAAGTCTCTACGGTCAATGTCGAGGACATCTAAGATATACTAAGCGTCAAAGCGCACATCTTTCCTCAGTACACGAGAGAAGTACCCGTTTTCATCATTACCCAAGTTGGCGAAAAACATCCTAACAAAAGTTGGGTAATGAACCCTAGGCTGGTAGGAAATAATGATTTCCACCCCTGATACTCGAACATGTCCATAATATTTCTAAAATGTTGATTCATGAAGTCTAAATCGAGTTTCTTACCTAGTATAGCCTCTTTAGGACGAAACTCCCGTATATATCTGACTTTGCACCTCTCTAAGAGAAAATACTCATCCTCAGCGTGCGCAATGTCGTGAGCTTCAATATGTGCCACGGCAGCGAGGATGTGAGGCTAGGATCGTTGGAAATGTAATGAAAGAATGGAAACTCTCTTAAGAGTTATGCACAAATGAGCTGAAAATGAAGAAAACATATATATACCGCAGCTTGGTCGACCAGAAGCCGACACATTCGACCGACGCTTGAAATTTCCCAATCACCGACACAGTTCGGTCGACCGAGGAGAAAATGAACTAGGATGGTCGATCGACCAAAAGGGTGTACTGTAATAGAGATTTGGTTGATCGAGGGAAAACCAAAACTTTTGGTCGACCGTTGGAGTATGTTCATTGGGGTTCGGTCAACCGTAAGGGTCAAAGTCAACATTGTTCTGGTCAACCAGGGTACTTTATACTTGAAATGCTCGGTCAATCGAGCATAGTGAATTTTCCTTATTTTTCCTAATTTTGATCCAAAGTTCTCCCCAAGGACCAGATTTGATATATTGCAACATAAACATGATTCTTAGGGAATCTTTGTGAAGAGATATTGCTCAAATGAGATGCGTACCAAGAATTGACTTATTGACCTATTTTGGCACTGAGCACTAAGGAGTGTGAGGCTTTTCTTAAGCTAAGCTCTTTTGATGACTAGAGAGTAAACCAAGGAATGGGTGAAACCTTACCAAGTATGATCGTGGTTCTATAAGGACTTCCTATGGACAAGATAAATCAAAATTAAAGAAGCAACCACTTCCCAAACCTACCGTCATCACAACCTCCTAACCTAAGTCTAGGCACTAAGGAACAACAAAAGGATAACAAGAATGCATTTTCCATTTGGATTCGTTTTCCCTTAAGTCCTATGGGGTTTGCTTCGCTGATTATCCATTTCATTTCCTTTTCTAGCCCTCTGGCACTTCTAAGTAAGCAATTAAACCACGTATGCCACACAGTTTTGCAAAATAAGCAGGTATAGAATATACATAGGGGATTGTGCTTATTTATTCCATTTTTCTTCAGTGAGGCTAGACTGTTGGTTCTATGTAAGCAACCTGAACCCTTTTTGAAATGAATTTTCCTTTCAGGTTCAAAGGGTTATTATGATTATTCTTATCATTTTTAGCTTTGAGTGCAACTCTAGAATAATCATTTATTTCTTCATCTAAGCATGCAATTTTCAATATTTTATCAATCTTTTTCTTTTCAAGAATAGCATGATAATATTTTAATTCTTTTAATTGTATAGCTATCCCCTTATTCTCAATTTTCAACAATGATTTCTGCTTAGATATTTTAATTAGAAATTTATTCATTTTCAATAAAATCTTTTCTAGTTTCTCAAATGACAGCATGCTTTTATTATTCAAGTCAGCACATGATTCATCAAAAGAATTAACACTATAGTTTTCATATGAATCGTTGCATGCAAGTTCAACAGGATTATCACACATACTCTCGGATGATTCATCATACGATATGTTGTAATGCTTTTCACAGAAATCATCATATACATTATTGACAGTATTATCAATAGATGATTTAGCATGGGACACAATACAACATTCAACATAATAATCATCACACGAATCATCAGCAGAATTTTCATGGTATTTAACGAACGATTCAGCACATGTAGAGACATTGCATGCAAAACATGAGTCATCAAACGAGTTAGAGTGAGAATCATATACCTCATATTCTGTTGATGCACTATCCCTATCACTTACCACTCCCAGAGCATATGAATGTGACATCTCTGGAGTGATGATTTCCTCTTTCTGAGTCTCTCCATATTTCTTTTCAAGCTCAACCCAAATCTCCTGTGCACTGCCACATGCCATAAACTTATGAAGAATATTAGTATCTAAAGCACAATATAGCATGTCCATGGCATATGAATTTGCATGCATCAAATTAATATTGTTTTATACAGACATACAAATTCCATTAACAATCACCTGCCAGGCCCTCCAGTTCATTGATTTTATAAAAATGCTCATTCTAATTTTCCAGGTGGTGTAATCGAGACCACAAAACATAGGAGGACTGAAAGGTGACTGACCCTCACCGAATGGGGATACACTAGAGTGAGCCATTGCGATCTTTTACAAAAATGTTTAAGTCAAGTGCAACGAGGCTCTGATACCAATTGTTAGAATTGGTGTATTCCCAAGAGGGGGGGTGAATTGGAATTTAAAAACTTTTCTCCTAGGTTAATCTATCCAACAACAGTATATACACAACCTAGGGACGATCTCTGCAATTTCCAAATGCGTAGGTAAATATAATGTGGAAATTAAGTCATGCACACCATTCATACCATAACATATACGTGCGGTAAATATAAAGTGCTAAAATGTAAACAGACACACGATATGTTATCGGGATTCGACCAACTGTGCCTACATCCCCACCTTTAGCTCGCAAGCCCAAGGATTCCACTAATTGCTTACTTAGGGGTGGAGCGACACCGATTACAACCAGGTCAATTAGCACAGGGCTGACCTCAACCTACACGCCTTAATAGGATGGCGCACCTAGCATTCCTAACCGGGTCTAAGCCAATCCGTTACTATTCCAAGGCTAGTCTCCCTCTTCAGGCCCGTGTCTGGAAATACAATAGATATGTATTACAGTCAAATGGTACAGTGATTGTGCTTTCATGTAAAGTAGATATGTACCCAAATACGCGCAATTACATACACCACAAATGATATAATATGTAAGCTCAATGTGGTCTTAAGATGTCTACTCTCAAATAGATTTACTATCAGTGTAATGCGTACGTGAGAGTGTCAGACAGGAAATCTTTATTTCACAATATATTCAGCCAATAAGTTCACACAAAGATGTCAAGTCTCAAGTTTTTCAATCAGCAGGATGTCTCGAGCATGCAAGTATCAAATGAAGTGTATGCTTAGTTTGCAAAATATGAGATTAATCTTTTGTATTCAACTAAAGATATAAATCAATGAATATAGCAACAAAGATTTTTCTCATACAAACATATATCTCTTTAAATATTTATCAAGATAAAGCACACTAGATATTTGAAAGTATTTTGAAAATATTTTGCAGCTAAAAACAAAAACAATCTTCTCAAGATATTACAATGAAGGTGCAAGCTCAGAAGATCTATCAAAGTCTTCTTAGGATAGACTTATCAACAAAGTCCTCTAAGAATCCTTAGGTTTAGCTCTCAAGAGAATTACGTCAATCAAATAGAACAAAGAGAGCAAACCTTTCCAAACAAACACTTAATCGACTTACAGTGGGTTTAGACAATAGTAGCAGGTAAGTGTGAGTGAATGGGGCTTAGATCTGAGTTTTATGGATATTTGAACTTGAGAGAGAATTTTTAATCAAGTAGGCTAATCTCCTATGCTAATCTTCCCAAATGAAGGGATATATATAGACATACCATGATTTTTAACCGTTGGGGACCTATTAAGGATTGTTACAAAAGTTTAATGACATTTTAAGCATTTTAACCCTATTTAAAAATATTAACTGTGGTAAAAATTGAGGAGCAACCCGAGAGGTCTGATCGACCAGAAATGTTTCGATTAACCAGATCTCATATGGTTCGGTCGACCAGGAGGATTTTGAACTAAATGATCAATCGACCGAAAGTACCTTTCCAAAGGCGATTTTCCTATTTTACCGAGGTTCGGTCGACCGAGCCAATTGGAATTAGCTGGTTCAGTAGACCAAATAGCTGAGATTTTTCCCGAAGACCCTCAGTCGACCAGGTAGTTGGAGTACAAAATTGGCTCGGTCGACCAGATGGTCAAAATGTTGACCCAGGGAGGTTTCGATCTACCGAGACTTTTTGAACTACCTAGTTCGGTCGACCAGGGCCTTGGTCAACAGTTGACTCAGGTCCGGTTCGGTCAACCAGGCCAAAATGAACTGTTTTGGCTGGTCGACCGAAAGTGCATCAAGTGTGCATTTCGGTCCCGTTTCGAAACATACAAACCATATTCAAGTGCCTAATACATGCAAGTGCAAATGTGTGTGTCCTAGGGTCACTTGGGGTCCAATTTTGAATACATCGAAAATGTCCGGGGTCGGTCGATCAGAACCCTAAGGTCTTTCTGAGGTCATTTCCCATTTAAGGTTTGTTTGAGCTTACGTATTATTATACATGTGATGTGTGTGAGCTTATTACAAACCAGAGCCCTAGTTACTATTACAGACCAATTAAATGAAATGTTACAACACTGAATATAAATTGGTCTTTAAGTTTTGCTTGTTTTGTACACATCTTGATCTTAACAATCTTAGTTCCTGCACAAAACTTCAAATACTGATTAGATACAATGAGTATTTGTCATAATCAAAACCGGGTGTGACCTATAAGGTCAACACAACTGTAGTATCTGATAATTATAACTGTATGTCTGACTGTAATATCTAACTAAATAATCTGTAATGTCTGAGTGTTATGATTTTGGAAAGCATGACATTTTGTAATTATTGTAAAATACTTTTCTGTAAAATATCTTTAAAATCTATTTGATAAAAATTTTTCCTGGTAATACTGGTCTATAAAATAACTATAATATTTGTCTGACAAAAATATGTTTGGTAAATATTTCTGTTTATATATATATATATATATATACACACTATAAATCATGATATTCTGAAAAACTACATAAATTTTGTATCAGGCAAATATCTACTCAAGCCACACAATTAATACAACTCATATTCCGAAATCTGTAAAACTATATAATTTTATACTCTATACCTTGATAAACAAATACTATAATTTTTCTAATAATATTTATGAATTTCCTAGCATAGTATATTTCCCTTACCTAACTGAATGGGAGGTTAACTTAATCCTCACGCTCATGGCGTGCTATCCCCAAAATCCTGAAATAATACACATATGGATATTTTCAATAAATCAACTATATTTCCCCGAACCCACATACTCGTAAATTTCTAAATTATAATTTACCTGAGCTCCAAAAAATACTCACTGGGGTCCCCAATCCATATCTACAGGGTCCCAAAATACCCTATTCCTGAAAATATAATACTCAAATTTTACTTCAAAAAACTCTAGTATATTCGCATATAATACTAAATTTGACCTCAAATGAGCTGGGTAATACTAAAAATGCTCAAATAATCCACTCACCCTGATTTTGGGATGGTTCCCAAACTTCTCAATCGACATTTCACTCCGACTATGTTGTAGAGAATCTCCCCAGGATCACCGTGGTAGCTTCTAATCGTCGAACCGGGGAGAGACGAAGCCGAAAACTTAGAGAGAAGTGAAAGAATCTTGTTTTAGAGAGAGAAAATGAGAGAGAGAGAGAGAGAGAGAGAGAGAGAGAGAGAGAGAACTTCCTTCGCTAAAAACTTGTTTTCTGCATATTTATAGATGTCTTGACACGTGGCCTCATCAATGAGCCACGTCACCTCATCAACAAGTCTAAGTGGAGTTTCATCCTCGAACCCTTACTCCTCATTTACAAAATTCAGGTCCAGAAAATCGTCCTCTCGGTATCTTCTCATCGACAAGACACGTGTCCACATCGACGATCCCAAGAAGCCTGTTCGTCGACAAACACAGCCCTGCTGTGTAAGAACCTGAATTGTGATATATGGATAAATTAATAAAGAGAAGGGTAAAATGATAAATTGAGTAGGCTTGGTTGATGAAGGCCTCAGGTTACTCAACGACGAAATGCAGGAGCTCGTCGATGAGGAGAAGCCGAGACATTTCAGTAATTCAGAAATCTCAAGCTCATTGACGAGGTCACCATCTCGTCGATGAAGACGCTATCTCGTCGATGAGGACGGCTGAGTCAAAGGGCTATAAATATCCATTTTCATTACTTCTTAGCTAAGAAAACTCAAATCCTCTCTCTTGCTCTCTAAGAACTCGAAATACTCTCTCTTTGTCTAGATTTCTTTGTCGTACATTGCGGGAATCGTCGATTCAACGTTACCACGAGGATCAGGGAAGGATTATCTACAAGATTTACGGATCGGATCTTCGTTTTGGGCATTTTCAGGTTTTGGCTTGAAATCGAGGTAAGGCTCAATTTTCAATTCTAATCGGTAGTTATGTAGGGAATAGGATTGTGAGTATCTTCTCTACTGTACTTTATAGGTTTTGGGAACTCGATTCGCCATTTAGGAGCCGTAGAGTTTGGGATTTGTCGTTTGGGGAAAGGTAAGGGGATTCAGTTTATGTCGGTTATTTTTGAAATCGGACTCGGTAGAGCTGTAGTTCACAGTCTTGTGTGCGTTTTGGTTACTCATTTGGGGAAATCTAATGGGCAAAATTATAGGTTTTTCATGTTACAGTTTTGGGGGAAAGGGGGTATTGGGCTGCATCCCTAGTTTTGTTGGAAAACCATAAATATATTGTGATATATATTGTGTTATACGGATAGTCATGTCTTGACTTGTTTAAACTATATATGTAATGACCTGCTTAATTTATCATATAATATTACGAATTTAATAAATAAGTCAACTCGAACCGGTGGGTAACGGAGACACTGGCCATTCATAGCGGAACCTAGGTAGCATTAAATGTAAAACATCATCATCATAACCACAAAAGATATAATATCAGAGTTAACTATAATCCATAAATATGGTGTTTATATACATCTCCCAAAATACAAAACATATATGCATATCTAGGAACCCACAACTCAAATCTATTGTTCCTAGACAAAACTTACCCTCTTAATAGGGTAGTAACACATTAACTCAACGGCGGCCTCGATCCGCCAGTCTTTCTGGGTTTTCTGAAATTCATTTAATGTTCGGGGGTGAGACACTTCTCAGTAAGGGAAAATAAACTAAATACAAGTGTGTGGCAACATGAACATTTAATGTAATTATAAATATACAGTACATTTCATATACTTGAAACATTCATCATAACATACTAAATAATCATGTACTTTTGTATTTTCTAATAAATCATATAGTTCATAAAATGTCTAGTATAGCTAGCTGGTGTCATGTATTACCCCCCATGACGGGTTGTGCAGCCCGAAGGCGGGACCCGACAATGGCTGGCCGACCACTGCGAAGTCAAAAATGTCTGTAAGTACAATGGGCCCGCCACACCCTGCTTCGGACTGCCAGGTGGACGTCTACAATTCTACATTGAAAACCACATTGACTATCCATCTCCCACCCCCTCGTGGGGTGGTTAGCACCAATCTTAACATAGATATCTGATCTATATAGCTACGGTACTGTGCTCCTAAACTGAACTAAACTAACATCCGAGTTCTGATATCATATAGTACATGATAATATAGCATTTAACATAAATGGATTGATAGCATTTCTATACTTTCATAAATATGGCCTTGCGCCAAACATTTCGTAAATACGGCCTCACGCCAAATATTTCATAAACACGGCCTTACGCCGGCTATCAATCACGGTCTTGCACCGAAAATCTCATACATATCATTCTAAGCAAATAAGTCTTTTATCATGTACATCAAAATCATCATATACTGCATTATTTCATAATTCCTGAAAACATGTTTATTTGTAAAATTGCCATAATATAATACGTATCATGTAAAAATAATATTCATGCCACACAATGTTGTGTAAAATCATACTTTTCATTCTAAAATTACATTTCCTGTATAACAGCAGTATTTTCCCAAATATGCATTTTCTCAATAATATTCAAATATAAAACATGCTTTCCTGAAAATTAATTTACTGATAAATAATACTAATTTGCATGGAAAAATAACTGCTTTAGTTTATTCCCTTACCTAGTACTGAAAGGAAACCCCCTAATTTCACTCGTCCTACACATGCAGGGTTCCCCGTTCAACACCTTGAATTCAACAACTCCCAGAACTAAATTTTAGTATTTTCACGTGAATATCATTTCCTATAACTATGAAAAGACCAAATTATGAATATTTAGCCTTACCTCGAATTAGGATGAATTTCGAACTAGCCCCACTGACAATCCACTCTGGCAGATATGCAGAGAACTTCCCCAAGAGTGTCGTGGTGGCTTCTGATCATCGAATCGGCATAAATCCGACCCAAAAACTTAGAGAGAAGGAGGAGAAACTGAAGGGAGGAGAGAGAAAGAGTGTGTGAATTTCCTAATTTTTCTGCGTTTAAAACCGAGTTTCACACTATTTATACTAGGGGCTTCATCGACGAGTCACGTCATCTAGTCAATGCGGTCAATAGGCAATTTTTCGACGAACTCTCCCCTTCGTCTATGAAATTCAAAGTCGCCCCAAAAATCCTTTCGGTATCTTCTTGTCGACGAAATTCTCCTTCGTCGACGAGCTCATAATGCAATATCGTCAACGAACGCCCTACTATGCCCCCTTTTCCTTATTTCCATTTTTTCACTCTCTTAATTATTATTTAAATACCATTATTCTTCAGGTCATTATAGTATATGTTTGAAAAATCATGATTTTAGGTTACTAAATGGGTGTGGAATTGTTGGGTTATATGAACATGCATGAGTTGTGTTTTGATGAAATGAAATAGGAATGGGGTTTTGAATTGTTCCAGGTTTTGAAATCTAGCTTTTGCCGAAGAGTCCATAATACCACTAGATCAGCCGACTTTTGCCGAAGGGTGTGAAAACACCAGATCTACACCGGTTCAACACACTGGGCTTATGCTATGCCAGGTTACCGGGGGTACCAACGGTTGCCAAAGGGTGTGAAATATCACTAGACTGCCGGCTTTTGTCGAAGGGTGTGAGATATTACCAGATCACCGATTTTTATCGAAGGGTGTGAAATACCACCAGACAGTCAGGCTTCTACCAAAGGGTGTGACGACACCATATTGTATTGTTGTTTTGTGAAAATACTGGAACTATGTTAATTGTTTGAACTATGCATGCTATTATGTCATGATAACACTCAAATGTCACACACCGATATAACCTGATTCTTCCTTACTGAGAGGTGTCTCACCCCTATAGTACATACATATTTTTCAGGTCTTTTGAGTAGCCGGAACTAGCATCCTTGTGTTGGGAGCGTAGTGGTCGATGTACTGTGAGAGGTACTTGGGTAAGTACTAGGACTGTTTCGGGTTATGTTTTGTATTATGGATCATAGTTCTTCTGTATAGACTCTGGTATGGTACAGAATATGTATAGAAAGACCTTTTTCCGCTATATATCAAAGATATGTATGGATGTGTATAAGGTGTCTGGGAACCCCACGGGGTTGGACCCTCATTCATTGTGTTTTGTCATTGATGATTTGTATGATACAAGGACAGGTTAGGTTACTTATTCACCCCTTGGTCCCATTATCGGGTTCGGGGCGTGACAACTTGGTATCAGAGCTAACCAGGTTGTTAGGTCTTGTAGACTTGGTTAGGCATAACTGTGTGTACATACCAGAGTATAGGATGTTGGAAATAGGTAGAGTAGGTCGAGGGTTGTTTTATTGCTAGACTGGGACTCGTTCGCAGTATTCTGTTTTTTTCCTGAAATAACGATTTCAGTAAAATCACGGCAAACCATTGATGATTTTTGTTTCGGTGTGATAGGACAGGCCTGGACCCATGAGGTGGTAGTTAACATGATTAGTCCTAGATAATTGTGTTAGTTGTACGTGTTATAGGGGTATTAATAGATTCCTATTGTGTTTTTAGAATGGAGCCCAAGGATAACAACCTGAGAAGTGGCTCTGAGGAAATGGCGAGTGATGGGTCTCCTTCTATGCCTCGAGGGTTAATAAGGCAGGTTCTGCGGGAGATCGGGCGGAGTGTAAGGAGACGTGAACGCTCTCCTACAGTTGTGGTGTGCACCATTGAAAGGTTCACACGCATGCATCCTTCGACGTTCTCAAGAGGACCTAATTCGATGATAGCAGAGGACTGGGTTGAGAATACCAAGAGGATCTTGAAGGTCCTACACTGTACAGACAGGTAGAGAGTCCTTTATGCTACTTTCCAACTATCTAGGGAGGCAGGGTGATGGTGGACTATAGTGAGTTTTCTAGAGAAGCAGATAGTTGGTCTTATGGAGATGACGTGGAGCCATTTCAAGGAGGTGTTCTTTGACAGATACTTCCCAGCTTCCACACGTGACACTAATGCGGATGAGTTTTCTACTTTGACACAAGGAAGTATGACAGTGCAAGGGTATACCGCTCGGTATATAGAGCTATCCCATTTTGCGACGTGTTTGATCTTAAACAAGTACGAGAAGACTCAAAGGTTTGAAAAGGGCCTATGGAAGGACATTCACAGATTAGTGGGTATGCTTCAAATCCATGAATTCACAGTTTTGGTGGATAAGGCCACTGTGATCGAGACCGGTATTCGAGAGGATGAGGTGGATCAGGAGCTGAAGAAGAGGCTAGTACCTTCTGGTTCTCAGTCTGGATCTCGCCAAGGGTCATGGAAGAAGAGGAACAGGGGCTTTGGTTACCGCCAGAATACCAAGCATCAAGGTTCTCAGATGAGCCAGTCGCGTGATCGATATATCAGGCGTCACAAGTGGCATGATGGGGAATGCCAACCGTTTGGGGATAACTGCTACAACCATGGCCAGTCAAGTCACATGGCTCGGGATTGTTACGTACCAAAGATGGGTACGCCTTCTTTGAGTCAAAATCAGGGAAGTAATCAAGTATCCTAGGGAGCTTATCAGGCGAACACAGCTCCGGCAAATGTGTACACGCTTACTCCAGCGGATGCTGAGCATGCAGGAAATGTGGCGATAGGTACTATGATGTTCCTTTTAAATAGAGTTGTGGTTTTATTTGATTCGGGTGCAACCCACTCTTTTATATCTACTAATTGTGAAACTATGTGGGGTGGAGACCCAAGTCATGGATAAAGTATTGTCTATAGTTACACCATCTGGGAGTGTATCATACTGTAAAAGGATGTTAGGAGACTACCTAGTGGTAATTCAGGGGAATTTGCTACCGGTGAATCTTGTGGTATACGATATGTCGGGGTTTGATGTCATACTGGGTATGAATTGGTTATTCTCCAATTATGCTATGATCGACTGTCGTAGGAAGGTGGTAGTGTTCAGACCTCCTAGGGAGCAAGAGTACGAATTTGTGGAATCGTGTGAGCGTTCGACGCCATAGGTTCTATCAGCACTACAGGCGAGGAGGTTACTTTTGGACGGATGTCAGGAGTACCTAACTTGCATGAGGGAACCGCCACGAGATGAGTTAAGACTCGAGGATATTCGAGTAGTCAGTGAATTCCCAGATATGTTTCCATAAGATTACTCGGTTTACCTCTAGATCGTAAGGTGGAGTTCATGATAGAGTTGCTGCTTAGTAAGGTACCGATCTCTAAAGCTCCGTACCAGATGGCTCCAACAGAACTTCAGGAGTTGAAGGAGTAATTGCGGTGATTACTGGACAAGGGCTTTATTTGACCTAGTGTTTCACCATGAGGAGCTCCACTTTTTTTGTGAAGAAAAAGGACGGGTTGATGCGTATGTGCATTGATTACTGTGAGATTAATAAGGTGACTTTGAAGAACCACTACCCTTTGCCTCGTATAGATGAGCTCTTTGACCAGTTGCAGGGAACGCAGGTCTTTTCAAAGATCGACCTACGGTCAAGGTATCATCAGGTGAGGGTCAGATATGAGGATGTGGCGAAGACTGCTTTCCGAACCAGTTACGGTCACTACGACTTTTTGGTCATGCCTTTTGGGTTTACGAATGCTCCGGCAGTGTTCATGGATCTTATGAACAGGATTTTCCATGAGTACCTGGACCAGTTTGTAGTGGGGTTTATCGATGATATTCTGGTATACTCGAGGAGTTCAGAAGAGCATGAAAGCCATCTAAGGTTGGTACTCCAAATTATACGGGAGAAGAAGTTGTATGCTAAACTGAAGAAGTGTGAATTCTGGTTGAATCAGGTTGCATTCTTAGGCCATGTGGTGTCCAGTGGGGGTATTTCAATTGATCCTAGCAAGATCGAAGTTGTAGTCGATTGGGTGAATCTAAAGAGTGTGTAGGAGGTTCAAAGTTTTCTAGGATGGGCAAGTTACTATCATTGGTTCATGGAAAGGTTCTCTAAGTTATCTGGGCCTCTAACACGATTGACCAGGAAAGGGGTGAAGTTTAAGTGGACAAGTGATTGCGAGCAGTGCTTTCAAGAGTTAAAGCATCAGCTGGTTACTGCTCTGGTTTTGACCATTCCTTCTAGGATGGCGGTTTTGTGATTTATAGCGATGCGTCTCTAAAGGGTTTAGGATGTGTGCTTATGCAACAGGGTAAGGTAATAGTGTATGCTTCTCGGTAACTCAAGGAATACGATAAGAATTACCCTACGCATGATCTGGAATTAGCTGCTGTTGTTTATGCACTCAAGATCTGGCGACACTATTTGTATGGTGTGCAACACGAGATCTTCATTTATTGCAAAAGCCTCAAGTACTTTTTCAAGCAGAAGGAGCTGAACATGAGGCAGAGACAGTGGCTTAAGCTGATCAAGGACTACGATTGCACCATTAGTTATCACTCGGGGAAAGCTAATGTGGTAGCTGTTGCATTGAGTCGGAAGTCAGAACATGTTACTATATCTGTAGTTGTGGCTCAACATCACATCAGATGGGATCTAGAGAGCCTGGGTATAAAGGTGGTGGCTGGTGACCATCAAGCTTTCATTGCTAGCTTGGTGATCCAACCGACTTTGCTTGAATGTATCAAAGCTGCACAGGCTAGTGATGCGGAGTTAGCTGAGATTGTGGAGAAAGTACAATAGAGGTCGGCTGCAGAATTTAACATCTCTAAGGGAGGTGTGTTGAGATTTGGGACCGGACTATGTGTTCCAAATGATGATGAGATCAGAAGGACGATTCTGGAGGAAGCGCATCGTTCATTATATACGGTACATCCGGGTAGTACGAAGATGTACCGGGATTTGTGCGAAACCTTCTAGTGGAATGGTATAAAAGGCAAATTACTCAGTTCATGGAATAGTGTCTAATGTGTTAGTAGGTAAAGGCTGAACATCAGAGGCCGGCAGGGTCGTTACAACCCTTAGCTATTCCATAATGGAAATGGGAGCATATTTCCATGGATTTTGTGACTAGATTGCCACCAGCACTTCACTAGCAGAATGCTATCTGGGTGATCATGGACAGGTTAACAAAAGCTGCTCACTTTTTTATCGATGAAGGTTAGCTACCCTTTGAGTAGGCTAGCAGATATGTACGTGCATGAGATAGTTAGAATGCACAGGGTACCGGTGTCCATTGTGTCAGATCAAGACTTAAGGTTTAATTCTCAATTCTAGACAAGCTTGTAAGAAGCACTGGGGATGAAGCTTACTTTTAGTACATCGTTCCACCCCCATACTGATGGACAACCGAAGAGGACAATACAGATCTTGGAAGATATATTACGGGTTTGTGTCTTAGACTTCGGTGGCAGCTGGATACATTTTATGTCACTGGTAAAATTTTCCTATAACAATAGCTTCCAAGCAAGTATCGGGATGGCACCGTTCGAGGCTTTATATGGTCGGAGGTGTCGATCTCCTCTATATTGGTATGAGATTGGTGAACGTCAGGTGTTAGGACTTGAACTTGTGCAGTATGCATCTGAGAAGGTGGGTTTGACCCAGGATAGGATTAAATCATCTCAGAATCAGTAGAAAAGTTACGCAGATGTTTGTTGCTTTGAGTTAGAGTTTGAAGTGGGGGGAAAGGTAATTCTAAGGATCACTCCGATGAAAGGGGTGATGAGATTTGGGAAGAAGGGCAAGTTGAGCCCGAGGTATATTGGACCATTCGAGATTCTTGAGTGAGTGGGTCCGATAGCCTATAAAATTGCATTACCCCCAGCACTCTCGAGGATCCATGAAGTGTTTCATGTATCTATGTTGAGAAGGTACGTGTTGGATCCATCGCATGTTGTTAGTTATAAGAACTTGGAAATTGGAGATACTCTAGCGTACGAGGAGGTACCTGTTTAGATTTTTGACCGTAAAGTTCAAAAGCTACATACCAAGGACATATCATTAGTAAAGGTATTATAGCAGAATCACGAGGTTGAGGAAGTTTCTTGGGAATTTGAAGTAAAGATACGCCAGAAGTATCCACAGTTGTTCTAAGTATATGTGTGTATTACCCTACTTTGTATTGGAATAGGTGGTTAGTCTTGGGGAGTGTGTGTATTGGGAACTCCTAAGACGGTTTATGTATGTAACCACGGTATTCCTCTGCCATAAGTGACGGTATGTATATGATGTGACGGGGCTACATTATAGTGGTCGTCGGCTCTTTTTAGAGTCGAGTATGTGTTTAATTGTGTGAATGAGTTTGTGAATGAGAGATTGCAAATTTTGAGGATGAAATTTTTGTAAGGAGGGGAGGTTGTAAGAACCTGAACCGTGATATATGGATAAATTAATAAAGTGAAGGGTAAAATGGTAAATTAAGCAGGCTTCGTCGATGAAGCCAAAGTTTGTCAACGAAGGCCTCAGGTTTCTCGGTGATGAAATGTAGGAGCTCGTCAACAAGGAGAAGTCGAGAGGTTTGGGGAATCCGAAAATCTCAGGCTCATCGACAAGGTCACAGTCTCATCGATGAATTATCTTCAATGCCTCGTCGACGAAGATGCCATCTCGTCGATGAGAGTGGCCGAGTCGAAGGGCTATAAACATCCATTTTCATTACTTCTCAGCTAAGAAATCTCAAATCCTCTCTCTATCTCTCTAAGAACTCGAAATACTCTCTTTCTCTCTCTCTCTCTCTGGATTTCTTCGCTATACATTGCGGGAATCGTTGATCCAACGTTACCATAAGGATCAGGGAACGATTTTCTACAAGATTTACAGATCGGATCTTCGTTCCAAGCATCTTCGGGTTTTGGCTCGAAATCGAGGTAAGGCTCAGTTTTCAATTCTGATCCAGTAGTTATGTAGGGAATAGGATTGTGAGTATCTTCTGTACTGTGCTTTATAGGTTTTAGGAACTCGGTTCGCTATTTAGGGACTGTAGAGTTTAGGATTTATGGTTTGGGGAAAGGTAAAAGGATTCAGTTTATGTCGGTTATTTTTGAAATTAGACTCGGTAGAATTGAGGTTCATAGTCCTGTGTGCATTTTGCTTACTCATTTGGGGAAATCTAATGGATAAAATTATGGATTTTTCATGTCATAGTTTTGGGGAAAAGGGGGTATTGGGCTGCATCCCTAGTTTTATTGGAAAATCGTAAATATATTGTGATATATATTGTGTTATAGGGATGGTCGTGCCTTGAATTGTTTAAGCTGTATATCTTTGGAAAATCATGATTCTAGGTTACCAAATGGGTGTGGAATTGTTTGCTTATATGAACATGCATGAGTTGTGTTTTGATGAAATGAAATAGGAACAGGGTTCTGAATTGTTCTAGGTTTTGAAATCCGGCTTTTGCCAAAGAGTGCGCAATACCACTAGATTAGCCAGCTTTTGCCGAAGGGTGTGAAAACAACAGATCTGCACCGGTTCAACATTGTGGGCTGATGCTATGCCTAGTTACCAAGGGCACTGGCGGTTGCCGAAGGGTGTGAAATATCACCAGACTGTCGACTTTTGCTGAAGGGTGTGAGATATCACTAGATCGCTGGTTTTTACCGAAGGGTGTCAAATACCACCAGACAGTTCGACTTCAGCCAAAGGGTGTGATGACACCAGATTGTATTGTTGTTTTGTGAAAATACTGGAACTATGTTAACTGTTTGAACTGTGCATGCTATTATGTCATGATAACACTCATATGCCACACACCGATATAACCTGATTCTTCCTTACTGAGAGGTGTCTCACCCTTACTGTACGTACATATTTTTCAGGTCCTTCTAGTAACCGGAACTAGCGTCCTTGTGTTGGGAGCGTAGTGGTCGATGTACTATGAGAGGTACTTAGGTAAGTACTAGGACTGTTTCGGGTTGTGTTTTGTATTATGGATCCTAGTTCTTCTGTATAGACTCTAGTATGGTACAGAATATGTATAGAAAGACCTTTTTCCGCTATATATCTGAGATATGTATGGATGTGTATAGGGTGCCTAGGAACCCCACGGGGTCGGACCCTCATTCATTGTGCTGTGTCGTTGATGATTTGTATGATACAAGGGTAGGTTAGGTTACTTAGTCACCCCTGCGTCCCATTATCGGGTTCGAGGCGTGACATGCTGACCTTCTTAAAATTTTCCTTTACTTCCTCCTTTCTTTTATTATTTAATTACCATAATTCTATAGGTTTCTACATTCTCCCCTCCTTATAAAATTTCATCCTCAAAATTTACTATCTATACCATACACCACTCTCTGAAGAAAATTAGCTACTTATTTTATTATTTACCCTCACTTATGGCGGAGGAATATCGTGATTACATTCAAGGTTCTGGAAGATTTCACATATACTGATAAAATAAATTCTCCCAAAACCATAACACTACCTACCCTATAATCCAAAATACCACTATATATTCATTACCCTGTACTAAACAAAATAAAACTATCATTATTTAAACTTTATAAATCACTATTGTACCCCACTAAAGAGGTGTGGGTATCTTTGTCTGATTTCCTCTTCAAGCTCCCAAGAAGCTTCTTTCACCACGTGATTCCTCCATAAGACTTTTACTAGTGATATTTTTTTACTACGCAATTCCTGTTCTTTCCTGTCTAAGATTTGTACTGGAGCTTCCTCATAGGCTAGTGAATCTCGAAGCTTTATTTCTGCATAATTGATGTGGGACGGGTCTGGGACGTATTTCCTTAGCATGGCAACACGGAATACGTCGTGTATTCTAGACAAAGCTGGTGGCAGAGTTAGCCTGTAGGCAACTGACCCCACTCTCTCGAGTATCTCAAAAGGGCCAATATACCTAGGCCTCAACTTGCCCTTCTTCCCAAACCTCATAACCCCTCTCAGAGGAGCTACCCTCAAGAATACCCGATCCCCCACATCAAATTCTAACTCTTGGAAGCGAGTGTCTACATAGCTCTTCTGCCAACTCTGAGCTATACTAATTATTTCTTTAATTAGTCTGACTTTATCATATACCTGCTACACCATCTCCGGATCCAAAACACGCCTCTCGCCTACTTCATCCCAAAAAAGAGGAGAACGACACCTCCTACCATAAAATGCCTCATAAGGTGCCATGTCAATGCTAGCCTAATAGCTGTTATTATAAGCAAACTCAACTGACGACATAAACTAGGTCCAATTATTCCCAAAATCCAGCATGCATGCACGAAGCATATCCTCTAAAATCTAGACCGTCCTCTCAGTCTGACCATCCTTCTGAAGGTGAAAAGCAGTGCTGAATGCTAACTGTGTTCCCATAGCCTCCTGAAAGCTTTTCCAAAATCGTGAAGTAAATCGAGGATCTTGGTCTGAGACTATGGATACTAGCACACCATGGGTGCGAACTATTTCCTTAACATATATTTCTGCCAGTCTGTCCATGGAATAGCTGACTTTAATAGGGATGAAGTGACCGGTCTTTGTCGAATGTTCAACAATCACCCAAATAGCATTCAACTCTTGTCGTACTGATGGTAGCCCAGTAACAAAATCTATAGAGACGTGATCCCATTTCCACTCTAGAATGAATAGAGGCTGCAACTGCCCTGTGAGTCTCTGGTGCTTAGCCTTTATCTGCTGACACGTCAAATCGTGCTTTATAAATTTAGCAATATCCTTCTTCATGCTGATCCACCAAAAGGATTCCCATAGATCCCAATACATTTTAGTACTATCTAGATATACGGTGTATAGGGATCTGTGAGCCTCCTCCAATATAGTTCTCCTAATCTCGGCATCTATAGGAACACATAGTCTGGTACGGAACCATAGGGCTCCGTCATCTGATATGCTGAAATCCTCCTCCTACCCAAGCCTGCTTTAATCCTTTCTTGCAATGTAGGCTGGATGACCAGGTTAGCAATGAATGACTAGTGATCATCCTCTATCAGTTCCACACCTAATCTCACCAAATCCGTCAGAATAGAGTGTTGAATCTCCACTGCTGATAATACTGCTCCCACTGACTTTCGGCTCAATGCATCAGTCACCACGTTTGTTTTCCCTAGATGGTAGCCAATAGTGCAGTCATAATCTTTAATAAATTTCAGCCATCTTCTTTGCCTCATATTTAGCTCTTTCTGAGTGAAGAAATATTTTAAACTTTTGTAATCGGTAAAGATTTCACAATTCCCTCCATACAGATAATGCCTCCAAATTTTAAAAGTGTACACCACTGCAGCTAATTTCAAATCATGCACATGATAGTTTTTCCCATATTCTTTAAGCTACCTAGAAGCATATGCAATAACCCTACCGTGCTACTTCAATACACATCCAAGTCCCTTCAGGGACGCATCACTGTATATCACAAACCCGTCCTCTCCTGATGGAATAGCTAACACTAGGGTAGTGACCAACAGCTGTTTCAATTCCTGAAAACTCTGTTCACAGTCATCGGTCTATTCAAACCTTACATTTTTCTTTCGTGAGTCATGTTAGTGGACTTGATAATCTGGAGAAACCATCTACGAAGCGTCGGTAGTAGCTTGCCAAACCCAAAAAACCCAACTCACCACTGTCTTTATCTTACTCGGGTCAACCGATATACCATCCTCAGAGATCACATGCCCGAGGAAAGTAACCTGCCTTAACCAGAATTCACATTTCTTGAATTTTACATACAGCTTCATTTCTCTCAATGTCTGCAACACTAGCCTCAGATGATGCTCGTGCTCCTCAAAACTTCTTGAGTAGACCAGTATATCATCAATGAAAACCACCACAAACTGGTCCAGGAACTGATGGAACACCCAATTCATTAAATCCATAAATACTGCTGGTGCATTAGTCAACCCAAACGGCATCACCAAAAATTCGTAAAGCCCATATCTAGTTTGAAATTATGTTTTTGAAATATCCTCTACTCTAACTTTCACCTGATGATAACCTGACCGCAGGTCAATTTTAAAGTAGACCTGGGACCCCTGGAGCTAATCAAATAAATCGTTGATCCTAGGAAGAGGATATTTATTCTTAACTATTAGTTTATTTCCCTATAATCTATGCACATCCTCATGGTCCCATCTTTCTTCCTCACAAATAGAACTGGTGCTCCCCAGGGCGACCCACTAGGCCTGATAAATCCTTTATCCTGCAACTCCTGTAACTGATCTTTAAATTCCTTCAATTCGATTGGAGTTATACAGTATGGTGCTTTAGATATCGATGCCGACTATGGTAAAAGATCCACAGTAAATTCAATCTCTCGTTCTGGTGGTAAGCAAGGCAATTCTTCTGAAAAAACATCTAGAAATTCTCTAACTACTGGAATATCGACCTGTTTTAGTCCTTCTTTTGGAAATTCCTTTATGTAGGCAACATACCCTTGGCAATCACCCTGTAGTAGTCTCCTCACCTGAATAGCTAACACTAGCTGTGGCGAGGCACGCACACGTGAACCCATAAATTTGTATTCTTACTCACTTGGGGGTCTGAAAATCACTTCTTTTTTATGGCAATCTATGCTGGCATGATTAGCTGCTAGTCAATCCATACCCAATATTACATCAAACCCCTGCATATCTAGTACCACGAGATCGGCGGGTAATACTTTCTCCTGAATGCTTACTGGAAAGTTCCAAAGCACCTTCCTACACCTTACCATAGAACCTATCGACGTGACTACAGACAGCTCAACATCTAATAACTATGCCTCTACCCCAATTACTTTAACATACCCTGCTGATATAAAGGAATGGGTGGCACCTGTTTAAAAAAAAACAATGACTTTATATGATAATACAGTAAGTGTACCTGTGACAATGTCTCCAATAGTCTCGACGTCTCTCGATGTCAATGCATATACCCTCATCGGCATCGTGTTTCTCTACTGGCCTCCACAGGGTGCCTGATGACCACCCCGGTTCAGTCTGGGAGCTGGTGCATAAATTTATGGTCCCTGACATGATCGAGCCATATGGCTAGGCCTCTCACAATGATAGCAGACATTCTCCCCCAGTGGGCACTCACCTAGATGTCTCCATCCACATCTAGGGCAAGTGGGATTAGATTGCCCACCCTGAAATCCACTGTGCTCTACCGTCCGCCTCTTACCCCCACCATATCTACCTCCCCTCCAAGGGCTTTGGTTGGAACCTGCCTGAAAACTCAAAGGTGCGGCCCTCTTCTTCTGGCTCTATATCTCAGTCTCTCTCGGCAAACCCACCTCTGCTATTATGGCCCTGTCAACCAGCTTTGAAGAATTCTGTATCCTCAGTACTGCCACTTGTCTATAAATATCCCGCTTCAGATTCCTCTCAAACATCCTGGCCTTCTTAGCTTCATCTGGAACAATATAAGGGCAGAAACGTGACAACTCAATGAATTTCACCTCGTACTGCTGGACTGTCATCGATCCCTGAGACAAGCTAAAAAACTCATGTACTCTAGCATCTCTGACCAAGGCAAGATAGTATATGTCAAAGAATATGTCCCTAAATTGGGCCTAGGTCATCATAACTGGAATTGATCTCTACTCCTCTGGCAATTTAGTGGTCGTCCACCATCTCTTGGCCTCCCATGTCAGCTTATACGTGGCATAGAGTACCCTTTGCACATCGGTGCAATGAAGCACCGTCAAAATATTTTCTATCTCCGGCATCCAGTTCTCCACAACTACAGGATCAATTGCTCCTAAAAATGCTGGTGGGTTCATCTTTGTAATATTTCTATCATACACCCCCGAGTTGTAGATGGACCTCCCTGTTCCCTGAAGCCGGGAAATCTCAGTCATAACCTGCTACACCACACTACGTAACACAGTATCTGAATCCCCGCCTCCTGCACCAGAAGGCCCTGCTCCATCGTCACCACTAGCATGAGCACTACTACCTCCTAGGTCCATCCTGCAATATTTCTAAATTATTCTAAGAATCCGAACCTTAAATATTATACTAACTAAAATACCACTTACCTCTTATCACTAATTTAAGATCTGGCACTATCATACGGAAATAGGAATCATCGATAGTTTACTATGGTTTTCTAGGAATCATCACCCCAGGAAAATCACAGAAACCACCCCGAAACTCTACCTCAAAACTACAGAACAGAACCCTAAATTCTCATCCAAATTCCCAACTTAACTCACTGTCATCCTGTACCACTCTTCTTAAGATTCCATTCCTATATTCTAGTATTGTTTTTTGTTGTACTCTAGAGTTTACAGAACCTAACAAACTAGGCTCTGATACCAAATTGTAACAACCCAAAAATTACACCATTTTTTCCATATAAAATATAATTTACTCTCATACCCCTATAATACCTACTGTAATCATCTCAGGGCCAGATGGCACTGAGGTATCCCTATACATAAAGCGAAAAACATAAAGTCATACATCCATATTTACAATACCAGAATTCAGTATTTCTAAACCATACATACATATTTACACATCATCCCAGTATCAGCTACTCAAAAATGCAATCCCCTAAATACACTTACCCTATAACAGGGCAGTACAAAAGATGTCGCTATCTGCGAGCCTGATCTGCTCGCCTAGATGGATCACCTGAAAAATGTTAAATCACTGGGATGAGACAACACTTAACAAGTGGAAAAATGTTAATACTCGTGTGTGGTGACCGAGTTGCATAAATATTATAAGGACAATATCTAAAACTATATAAGCTGGTAAATCAATATATACTATAACTCACATTTATCATAGTTTAAAGTATAACTATAACATCTAAGTTTTCTATTTTTCATACTTCTAGTATCATACTATATTTTCTAAAATTCTATAAATCTGTATACATATACATAACTGAGATTTTACCCTGGAAAACTGTACATCATGATTTAACCCCTCATGATAGAATTGTGCAGGGCAGGACTTAATCCTGGTTGGCCTACCAAGTAAGTCAATTGTACTTTACCAATCCTCAGTCCATCCAAACTGCATCCTCTCCTGGGCACGAAACTGGTAACTACCTCATCATACCGGCCTCCTCAACCCAGAGTATTGAGGAGACTGCAAACTTTCCATAGGCACGGTTGATGGAATCCACATACTATCTGAGATATGTGCTTGCACTCTGATATAAAAATATCAACAGTATCGTGTTCTACTAACTGAATATAACTTGATTCTTCAGGGTATGATACTGTATATACTATTTCTATAATTATCCTACTGTTTTCATCATGTTTCCAAAATAACCATAACACTATAAATCTGAACTGAAAATACTATAATATCTGAATAAAATAATGGTGGTATCAGACTGCTATAATTGTATGTCTGACTGTAATATTTGACTAAAGAATTTGTAAAGTCTGAGTATTATGGTTTTGGAAAGCATGGTATTCTGTAATTACTATAAAATACTAGTCTGTAAAATATTTGTAAAATCTGTCTGATAAAAATCTGTCTGGTAATACTGGTCTGTAAAATACCTGTAATATTTGTCTAATAAAAATCTATCTGGTAAATATATCCATGTATATATATATACACACTATAAATCACAATATTCTGAAAAACTACATAAATTCTTTATCAGGCAAATATCTACTCAGGCCACACAATTAATACAACTCATATTCTGAAATCTGTAAAACTGTATAATTTTATACTCTATACCTTGATAAACAAATACTATAATTTTTAAAATAATATTTCTGAATTTCCCAGCATAGGATATTTCCCTTACCTAACTGGTTGGGAGGCTCACCTCCAACTTAATCCTAACGCTCACGGCGTGCTATCCCCAAAATCCTGAAATAATACACATATGCATATTTCCAATAAATCAACTATATTTCCCTGAGCCTACATACTCGTAAATTTCAAAATTATAATTTACCTACGCTGTTGAAAATACTCACTGGGGTCCTTAACCCATATCTGCAGGTTCCCAAAACACTCTATTCCTGAAAATATAATACTCAAATTTTACTTAACAAAACTCCAGTATATTCGCATATAATACAAAATATGACCTCAAATGAACTGGGTAATAGTGAAAAATGCTCAAATAATCCACTCACCCTGATTTTGGGATGGTTCCCAAACTCCTCAAATCGACATTTCCCTCTGGCTATATTGTAGAAAATCTCCCCAAGATCACCGTGGTAGCTT
>NW_026651793.1:0-2500 GCF_029873635.1 Malania oleifera | reverse complement strand
GTTTAATATTCCAATAAATTTAATATTCCAATTTTGGTAACTAAAATACAAGCAAAAAATAAAATTCCAAATTCCCTTAAATTATTTTAAAAAAATTATAACTTGGCAATTAATTTTATTCTCTAGTTGCACATGCATAAACTAATATTAAAATATTAAATCTTACATGCTAAAAAGGAAGGTGTATTCCTAAGAGGGGGATGAATTGGAAATTTAAAACTTCTTTATACCCTCTTTAATTAATTCTTTCTTAACTCTTTTTGGTTTCAGCAAACACACATACAAAGTTGGTTTACAATCACAAGTTCAGGGGAAAATTAATTTAGTTATAAACCTTTATGAATGAGAGTTCTAAGTTGAATACTTTTTTCAGCAACTTAGTTCAACCAACCAAGATTCCCAAAACAAGATTCACAATATAGAATGAATTCAGCAATGCTTCCAAGATTTAACAATTGAGTAACTCAAAGTAGAGTTTAATAATTGATAAAAGCCCTGTATTAATAGATTTGATTTCTCAATATGAAGCACAATTGAAATCTCCAACACTCTTCCAAAACTCAGAATTTAAATAAACTTTCAATTAATGAGTCTTGGGTGTTAATAAATCAACGTACTCCCTTATGGTTTTCGCAATAAGTACTGATCAACCAACGTACTCCCTTTTGGTTTCTGCAATCCTAAAGTCAAATTAATTTTCAGCTTATTTAATATCCAATCAATGTAGTTTATATAAGCAAAAATTAAAATCCAACCACACAGTTTATATGAGCAGAAAATTAAATGAGAGTAGGGAAGAGAGTGACACCACGAGTTATGCGAGGTTTGGCTATACCCGCCTAAGTCCTTGCCTTAGGCAAACACACCCAAGGATTCCACTATACCACTACTTTAAGGGTAGGAGCAACCTTACATACTCCTTTGACAGGCAAGAGCAACCTTACAATCTGTTCTTTAATAGGCCAGAGTTCGCCTCTCCAAACGATACCCCATGCTTGGTCCAACAACAATTCAAAGACCTAAACCGTCTACAAAACAAGAAAAAAATTTGGTGTACAAAAACACTCTCAACAAGAGTTGATTAGTACAACAATTAAGCACTAAAATATACTTCAATTCAAAATAATAATTAAAAGAATTTGAAGCCTTAGAAGTATATCACCGTGAACTTTTTTTCTAGATTGAAAGAAGTTAGAGTAGGCCCAGAAATTTTGTGAGAGATTCACAACAAAACTCAGTAAGGAACTTCAGAGAATTTGAGAGCAAGAGAGCTTTGAATGTCATGTATTTGCTTGGTGTATTGAATCCTTAGCCTTGGGGGGTATTTATAGATGTTTAAACAAGAGTATTTCATGTTCCCTAAGTGACTTGGAGTGTTTCCCAAGTTTTCATAGCGTTTAGAATTCAAAAACTCAAATTTGGAAACTTCCCGTTATATTTAAAATTTGAAATCTCGAAGAGTCAGTCGACTAGGAATAAAGAGTCAGTCAACTGGATTCATTAAAAGACTGAAAATTTCAAACTCAGCAAGGAATCAGTCGACTAGGAACAATGAGTCAGTCGCCTGGGTCCTCTCAGATTCTCTCAAAATCAGTCTATTTATTTGTTAGTCGCCCTACGATTGACTTTGTCAGTCGCCCCCTAGATAGACAAAAAAACTTGATTTTTCATTTTGTTTCCATTTCTTTTTGCTCCTTTTTCTTTCCCTTAAAATAATTTTAAGACTTTTGAAAAATATTTTTTGGGGTTTTTCAAAAACATAGTATCTAAATCAACGAGTTTCCTCATGAGGCCTCCAAAATTCAATTCAACTTATCATCGAAATGAAAGGACTTACATAGAGGTACTCTTTTAAGATTCATTTTATTAAGCTTGGCGTCTCAGGCTTGTCATTTTTTTAGGTCCATCTTGCCTCTAAGTTTCAATCGCTAAGCTTTATTCAAGGTGTCTTGGAATACGTTCTTGAGCTTCATTTCTTTTTCATGTATTCTTGCAATAAGCTTTGTGAAACTTGACTTGAGCTAGAAAACATGATTCCTCAAGTATCAGCAATTTCAAACGAGGCCATGTTAAATTACCTTTTTATTTGTTATCATCAAAACAAGATTAGTAAAGACATGTTAGGGCAACACATTGATAATGACAAACACAAGAACAAAAAAACAGCCAAACAAGCCATATATAAATACGAAATATGGTTATAATAAAAATCTCGGCTATATGGTCCAGCAAGCTGAACATCATAAAACCGTGATGATTCCTTTTTCTTTCTGTCTTTCTTTTTTTTTTTTTTTTGGATATCGAAGGGTGTAAGCGTACGTTCTAGGTCCGCGATAATCCATGCCCGGATGGTGGCCCCACCCCACCACAGGAGGTAAATGTCAGGGGCTAGGACCAGAATCGACCGGATTGCCCATATATGGATGACATGTGAGAGGAATCCCAGAATCCGAACTGCCACCTGAACCAAGCCTAGGGGGCAACCATGATCCTTTTTGCA